>NC_073694.1:128164734-128449171 GCF_029784165.1 Wyeomyia smithii
TGTTTTTCATTTTTGTAGCTGTCGTTGATCGACAAAAAATCACATTAAAAGTCAGTTAGTAATAACCTTTATCTCGGGATCTAAAATCAAACGCAGGACTTGCTGGTAAATCGGTAGAAAATGGCTGTGAAGTGCTAGTTAAATTCATTAAATTGGAAAAAGAAATGGCAAAAAGTTAATTGCTATTGGTGAAACATCGCTGGAGTGATTCAATAAAATTTACAAATTAAGTCGTATGAGGAATATTAAAATAAAGCTGGACTCAAGACACGATAATTTATTTTGATGCTGACAAAATCTGTCATTCGTTTGTTGGGGGTAGCACTGCTGGCGGCATAAATGATAGCTTCTGCAGACAAGAAGGATGCAGAAGCGAGCCAAACGACGAATGCAACCATTTGTAGATAACGTGGTGATGATTCAATCAATTAGCAGTCCAAGATTTTTAAACAAAAGTGAAGAAGTTATGATTTTATCTGCAATAAAGAAAAAGTCATCAACTGTCTGTGCGGCTACGAAAAAGTGGATCGTTAGATGGCACAGCGTGAATTATGTTTGTAATACCAGCACGGTATCTGTAACAAAATCGCTACATATGTCGCAACCCGCAAAATGGTAGTGAGTCAAGATTGGTTGTATGAGGGCGACCAACCAGGTATCAAAACTGAAACATTCTACTAGCTTAAAAACAAATCACATTATAGCGGGTAACTAGCTGGAATTGAAATGGTTCGTGCATAGTTCGATCGTCAGAATCAACATCGCAGATAACAAAGACAATCCGGAAATTAAACTGTCGTCAGAGAAATGGGGAAAGAGTCCTCTGCAAGGCGGTAATGATCATCCATCAAGAATCGTATCTCCTAACCGTACGTAATGTATTTCAAAAAACAACACTCCATTAAATAAAATAATATTTGTTGTAGAACCTGTTACATCTGCCAACAGTTATCTTCGTTCGGAACCATTCCAATACTTCCGATATGATGAAGACTGAGTTTCTTGTCGCGGGCGAATAGGCTACTCGCAGTTCGGATTGTTTCGGATTCATCCAGGATGATGAAATAATCATAGGCAGTTCCTGTGGCAGGAACATTTTCAAAAGTTGTATGCCAAACGTTATGATTCCTCCATGGCCGAGAAAAACTTCACTTGAAAATTTTTTGTTTGTTTTGATACTTGAAATATATGGAATAAAAAATATGTTTTTGCTATGATCGCATTGGGGCTCATTAATTTTTAATTGTACTGTATTTTCAATATATACTCCATCAAAATTTGCAGACCGCCAGTTACCAGTAACCCAGTTTAAGTTCGAATTATCCGACAAGAAAAAACAACCGGGTGCGCCCGCGGATGGTCGCCACAAAGGTGATAAACTAACATCGACCAGTTCCAAAAGCATCAATCAGTAAACCTCGCTGACATCCTTCATCGATCTTACCAGCGCCCTGGAGGCATCGACTCGCATAGATTTGGCTGAAGGTTTGTAAATCGCAATATGGAAGAGTCACAACGGTGACCACAAACAAGCATATGCAACGGATGCTCCAAACGGATTTTTTCTCTAGATTTTGCAACTTGATCAGTGTCGCCAATCAGTTGTTAGTCTATCGGAATTTTTTTCTAGTTCATTACTGAGCGTAAGATGTTTATTGTAAAATTATTATTAAACTAATTGAAACAAAAAAATAGAGTCACTTAAGTTTATATTTTTCTTACTTCTCTTTCAAGGAAGATTATCTCCACTTGAGTTTATAATATTTACATTAATTTGAAGGTGATAGCAGATAAGGAATCTTGATTAAGTGTCTAGGAACCAATCTGTGTCTTGCAGCGAACTTAGAAATGTTAATTTAGCCATTCTTGTAGCGTTAAGTCTATATCTGTTTTCACAAGTCCTGCCAGTCCGTGAGAACATCCTTTCTGCCGGAACCGACGTCACCATTCGTGAAAGGAAGTCTTTGGCAATTGGATGCAGATGCGGATACTCGCTTTTAATCGCACTCCATGCTTCGAGTGGGTCGGATGATCTGGGAATCACTTTTTGGTGAAGAAAATTTCTCAATTCGCCTGATACTCCGCCTGGTCGATCAGGTTCCAATTGTGCCGTTTGTTCCACCACCTTGTGAATATAATTTTAATTTAATGCTTAATGTAAAACAAAATAGTATATAAAATTTACCATACGATCATGTATGTCCCATATATTTTGGATATGAGTTTGATTCGATTTCGATTGACTGCTGGTGTTTTCAGTATTTGAAGCTAACTGTCCTCGCTCTTTCTTCTCTGACTCTTTCATCATGTCCGACACCACTTGTACAACCCTTGCATACGCCAGCGGTTTCAGGTGGAGTGCTTTAAACCGAGGGTCTAATAAGGTGGCAATGGCGATTCCGTCCACAAACGCGATGTGCTCGAAACGACTATCAAACTGCTCTAAAAGTGCAGATCTAAATCCTTTTACGCATTCGCTTTTAGGTTTGAATGATTTCAACATCTGAAATTTGGGGTGAATTGTAATTTTATCAAAGACAACGGTAACGAAACTTACCGTTCTCACCATACTCATGAGAGGAATGACTTTTCCCGCCAAAGAAATCTTCTCCGCTTCGAGCTCGGTTATTGCATGCATTACAGGCTGGAAATTATCGCGACCTTCTATGGCTGCTGTCATATCTGATCCAGATAGCATTTCAACATGAGCGTATCTTGAAAGGATAACTCCAACAAACTCCGCCAACCGAATAAAGCTTTCTAACATTTCAAAGTTGCTGGTCCATCTGGTTGGTTCGTCTTTTTTTAATTTTCTGATTTCCCCTTCTGTTTTGCCACCACTCTTCTGTAAACTTCTCAGATCATCCGCTGCTTTCGTTGATCTCTTGAAGAAAGTGACTATGTTACGTATTTTTGCCAACAGATCTGCAAACTGTTTCGATTTTTCAATAGCCACTGTCACCATTCGACTGAGAGAGTGATCGAAGCAAATCATGTGGTGTTTTTTTTCCAACTAGTTCGTTAGCAGCAGCAACCATGTTGGCCCCACCATCTGTAACCAGAACACTTATCTAAAAAACAAGAGGCATTATACTGGAAGCGTTTACTATTATGAAAAATTAATACCTTTTTTATGTCAATATTCCACTCGGCGAATGATGCTCTAAGCTCACATACCAAATATTCTTTTGTATGAGATCTCTCCAATGGCCGTGCCACCAGTGCGATGGATTTCATTAATGTTTGATTTTCTTCTAGGTAATGAAGCGTTTCCCCCAGGTAGCTTTTATTGCTACCTGTGTCAGTCCAGACATCTGCTGTTATACTATATCTCTCACATAATTTAATTTGAAGCATGATTTTCTCACTCAGTGTCTCATATTTTTCGTCTAGCATTTTGGTTATTGTTTTGCGAGTTGGTATCTGTGCAATTTCACGAAATATAGAGAAACCATTTTAAACGAACATTTTTTATCTTGTTGAAACTTTGCACAGATGTTCTTATGGGCTAAGGATGTCATTATGTGCTGTTAGTGTTTTTAATCACTAATTTTTGAAAAGGGTTAATGTAAAAATGATATTCATGATTACAAATATTTTTAGAGCCAGAACGGTTTATTTGATCGGTGTGAGGTCTATTTTTATATTATATCTTTTATTGATGCTAACAGCCAAAAGTGACCTAATAGCACCTAATATGAGCAGTTTTGTAATCAGGATGATGTCTAGAGACCAGAAAACTACTCCAGAGGCCATTTTTAGTTCCAAAATGGTGACTTCTGGTTCGTCTGGTATCGTTTTCAGGTCTTTGGCACGTAAGGGGTAAAAAAATCAAGTCCCCTCTTTGACCGTCCCTTGTTACTATATAAAAACTAATATTATCAAAAGTTGTCTTTTAATGAGTTTTGAGATGTCACTGATTTTTATCACTATTGATTGAGGTGAACTATGAAATACCCCGTCGAGCAAATAACGGTTAAAAAGCTATACTCATTTTAGGGCAACTAGTTTGAGCTTTAGGGTAACATTTTTTTCGCTTTTGTCGACCAGTGTAATATATTTGTCTTTCCCAACAAAATTTACACCCTAAAAAATTTAAAGCCAGAACGATTTGTTTAATGGGTATTCTTCGGTAAAGTTGTTACCAGTCCCTCCAGAAAAAATATACATAATATTTTTAGGAAAAACAAAAACAAAAATATATTATAAATTAAACATCTCAAAAAACCCGCTTTTTGAACATCTGAACACAATGTTAGCTGAATATTCATAACTGTTTGAACTTAGAAAAATAAAAGATGAGTTAAAATTCTGAAAAAAAAAATCTTTTCTGAATTTTTTTACAGTGCATATTGTTTTTGGTAGGACACAATTACTATCTACAGCTTTACCGAAGATATTATACCAATCAAACAAACCGTTCTGGCTTTTAATTTTTTGTAGTTTTCATAATATAATAGGTTTTAAAAAAATTAGCTTTTTGGGATATGTAATTTATTTCTACAATTTTTCCGAAGACTGATAAAAAAACCGTCTGGCTCTAAAAATATTATCAATCATTAACACCTCTGTTACATAAACCATTTTCAAAAATTAGTCGTGATTCAAAAAAAATGACATCTTTAGCCCATAGGAACATCTGTGCAATAATATAATGGGGACATTTTTTATGGAATTGCTCACCTTGTATAGAGGTACTGCTGTTTTCGTAAATCGCAAAAAACCTCTTTTTTCAACTGTTCGTAGCGGAAGATTATCCGTCGCAATCATATACATTAAGGCTTCGTTCAACTGCTCCGTCTTGTAACCTTTAACTGAAATAGAAATTAGTGGTCGATTTCACTAATACATGTTTTTTTTTGGTTGCAAATAATTAACACGCAAAAAATGTGTGATCTCACAGCTGCCAGAATGAAAGTTATTACGTAGTGAACTAGCAGTTGCTGAATGTAAGTTAAAGAAAGCGAGCTCGTGATAGGTTGGATTGTTGGTGCAATACGCTCAACTTTTTACTAGTGTACCATTTCATTTTGCACCAAAAAATAAATTGCCGGAAGCTCATTTTAAAATTATTTAAGATCTTTTTTTTTTTGTTATTTTTGTTGTTGTTGATAGGAAGATAAGCTCCTTAAATCTTAGTATGTATGTAGTATGCGTTACATCATTTTGCTTCCCAACACCGGAAGATTTCTCTATTTCCTACGTAAATGTTTTAATTATTTTTTGTGTTTACTATATATATATATATATATATATATATATATATATATATATATATATATATATATATATATATATATATATATATATATATATATATATATATATATATATATATATATATATATATATATATATATATATATATATATATATATATATATATATATATATATATATATATATATATATATATATATATATATATATATATATATATATATATATATATATATATATATATATATATATATATATATATATATATATATATATATATATATATATCCATTTTACTTACTGAACTCATCGCTGTCTTTGAAACGGTAGCTTGAACTGTACTTTTAACATTCATTAACTTGGGATGGTGCCGCTCTAAATGCTTCCATAGGTTCACTGTGTTCTCTGAAGTTTTCACAATTATGCCACATTGCTTACAATCTGCATAAGATAAACTCGATTTTATAAAAAAAAACGCCAAATATCACTCGTTTTGGGCATTTTGAATTTTTGTTTTCGCAACGAAATTAAACACGCTTACTACCGGTGCCAACTTCACTTTAAACTTGCAAGCATGTCGCGAGCAGAAACGCCAGATTGGTTTAAAAGGTCTGCTTGAAACCTGAAAATAAAAATCTGCCCGAAATTCGCCAAAACTATGCACAAAAGTCTGTAGAAACCTGTACACATTTTGAGAAAGTCTGCGCAAATATACGGAGACTCGGAAAAAAAATCTGCAGTAACTCTGAGAAAACTGCAACTATTTGTAAATTAATAAAAATATGAACACGGATTCCAAAAACCTGCACATCTGGTATTCCTGGACGCAAGAAGCATGACGATGCAACTGCTCTATGTCTACTATATGTGTGTGGTTCGGAAAGGGGCACTAGCCATCTATCTAATTCTTAGTTGTTTTCATGCAACAATAAAGGTTAGAATAAAAGATATCAGTTTCCTTAAACCTGTTTAGAGCAAGCCCGCCAGTGGCTAAATTGAAGTTTCTAAAGCTAGTTTGGCAACTCCCACCATAACGCGGCAACCGCACCGGGCGTTGCTATGTTGGTTTGGGAAATAACAATCCGCACCTCGGGTAGTAGCGAGTTATTAAATTTGGCAACGCGATAGCAACGAGCCGAATCGTTGCTATTTGATTAAATGTCAAACTGTTGTTTTTTTTTTTGTGCTCGATAGTGAATGTTCGTAATAATATTACGAAGATGATGAGTGTTTTGAATGCGGACTCAATTGGTCGGCCTCGGAAGACGAAGTGTTTTGCCTCGCTTGTTAAACACGTCGTAGGACGCAAGTGTCGACGTGAACCACTACTCAATTTTATTTCCGATTGAGCTGAAATTTTGCACAGGGTGTTTTTTCGGGCAGATAAACATTTTGTATAGGTTTTTTATTGAGATGACAATTTTGGTTGGCATTTTGGTCTGCAACCTACACGATGCGGAAAGCTCAAATCCTCACAAGATTGGCCAATATTATTCAATAAACCTGGAAGGTTTAAGCAAATCTGCTCTGGAGTATTACCAACTATTTTACCGTTTCGTTCGGTCGTTGTATAAAAAACCATTTTTCTCCTTTACCGCTGTTTCAATCTTCAAAAACAACCTAAAATACGTTCGAAAGCGGCGTTGGAAATGGTCATCGGTATAGACCGTTGTTAAAACGCTGGATGGCACCTTCCTCCGTATGGCGGACAATATTTGGCTATTTACTAGGCTGAGAGTCGCCCCGAATCTTTCCAAAAATCATTTTCTTAATAGCGTATAAGGAAATTTGTTCTGCGAAATCACTTTCTTCATCACAAGAATCAATCAAGTAATCAAAAACAATTTACGCGTTCTATATTTAAGTTCTTTTTGGCGGCAAATTTTCAAATATTGATAGCAAACTGTGGGAACCGAGACAGCATGAAATACAGAATACAACTAATGACAGTTCGCCAGCTTTCAGTAGAATAGTCATTTAAGCCAACGTTGCGAGACGTGCCCAGTTAGGATGAAAAAATTTATGTACGCAAAAGTACAAAAATCTGCAAAAGAATTATGTTATCGATAACTTAGGAGAACGAAAACAAAGTTACGTGAAATGGAGGGAACATTTTATGAAGTAGAAAGAACGTAGATCATTCCGGAAACGATTGACTGACGGATAAGTTGGTTATTACTAGATCCGCAAAAAAAAAGCAAAATACATCACAAACAAACATTTTGTCAACGTTGGCTAGTGACGGTCTTCAGAAATTGGCAACTGCCGGTGTGAAAAAGAAATAGTGGAAATGGTAATCCCCATTAGCAACGACCGGTGCGAAAATCGGTTGCTATCCAAAATAGCAATGGCCAGCGTTGTGAAAATAGCAACTCAAATGGCAACTCGTGCGCTTGCTCTTAATTAAAATCGAAGGAGTGGCATGGCACCGTGGGTTCAGGCTTACATCTCGAGGTGTGTGTAAATCGTGTAAATTTTCTTAAATATAAAAATATTTCGGTATCGATACGAATATCGAGGTTTTTAGATCGATACTACACTATATCGGACTGCCGAGTATCGATTCAAAAAATCGAATAATAGACCCTAAAGTATCGATTTTTAGTATATCGATACAATATCGCCCAATGCTGTTTTGGCCAATGCTACTGCTGTTGTCGCTGTCTAGAACTATTATGAGCAGCTTCGGCTGAAACAGGCTCTTATTTAGGCCAAATATCATATTTTCAATTGCAAAGAATATGATTCTGTCGACCGTGCTTGGGAAGCAATCATATAACGACCAATCAGAGGTCAAATTTTTCGTTTTGACAAGGCTTGACTATTTTCAATAGTACAATAGTTTGAATAATGAAATTACAATTATCTTCATTTAGGAAAAATCTTAGAAGATTTTCCAATCTATTGCTGCAAGAACGGAGGAAATCCATCGAATACTAACCAATTTATAAGCAATTGAAATTGGACATATTTTTTACTTTTTTAGGTTTTAGATTTTCATTTCACATCCCTATGTAGCCGAACTTCCTGAGAGAAGTATTCTACTTCAAAAAATGACTGTTACATGCAGCGTTGCCACTAAGTTTTGAATAAAATCTGGCAAAACGAAAATAAAAAGTCAAGTCTGGCAAAAATCTGTCGCTCATTTTTGAATAAAATTCCTGGCAGAATTGAAAGTGATTGTCGTGACGCTTAGAAGCCATCTTGTTGCGCTTTCCAAATTTACGCAGTCCGACTAATCGCTTCAAATTTCGAACACAGAATCCCGATGAGGACGTTCTTTAGAAGCACCTCGCTAAACGCTCGTGTTGAACAGTACGGCCGCTCTCTTTGTCGACTTTGCGATAGCATTACACGAACTCGAACTATGTAAATAGCAAGTTAGTGCTCACACATACTACACGCCACATGAAGAGACAATTCTGAAGATAATTTATTTTAACCCGACTCATATCCCACAGTGATGACCTTTTTTTTCTCGCCGGGTGTAGGTAGGTAAAGGCCAGGCACGGCCAATCTCGCAGTAATGACCTTTTTGCGAGACGACGCGGATAAAATCTGGCAAATATCTGGCTCTTTTACAAATATCTGGCAGATTCTGAGGTTTATCTGTTTGTCTGGCGCGCGAACAGAAAACTGGCAAAATCCAGATTTATCTGGCACAATGGCAACGCTGGTTACATGCTACATCCTCATAAATTCCAATGTCAATTTCAAAATCTTTGTGAATATAGATTTTCCACTAAAAACTGCAACTCTTTATCGTCACTTTTCCAACGAACTTGTAAATACAAGATTTTTTTATGTGACTTCTTTGCTAAGCAGTTGTAAGGAACTAACAATGATACTGCTTTGAAATCGGTGAGTGAGCTATCTTTCACAAGCGCAATTGAAGATGAAAGGAAGTTTGCTTTCTACTAAATCGTTCTTAATCAAGACCTATATAAAAAATTGCCTTTTCGCGTGTTGAATAAATTTGACTGCATTAGGATGAAAGGTATTCATCAATGTTAAAAACAGTATGTTATTCTTCTTAAATAGATGTCTGCAAATAAATAATCTAAATTATTTTTAAAAATAAACGCTTTTCTTTTTATGACTTTCTGGTGGCATATGACCTTAACAATATGTGGCCACCAATGAACTAGTTTTAGGATTGTAAGTTGTCCACATGACGCATGAAGCCTTCAACGACCTAGACACTTGATATGACCCTTCCGAGTAATTAGAGGTATAGCACGGTATTAAGTACTGCTTAAATCATGTCTATTTTGGTTTCGGTTTCGGCAACATAATGGACAAAATACCTTTCTCTTGGTGGTTGTTGAGTTTGAATTGTTTAAAGGAAAACTATAAATTATGATTAAACATAACCGCTCGTTTTTGGCTTATGTGTGCCAAAGTCAAACCGTGTCGAAAGTGAAACGTGGTCAAATCGAACAAAGTCTGAATTCTCTAAATGAAATATAAAACTATCGTAGTCCTACGTCAAACATGCGGTCGTGTCTTGGATACCACCCTCGTACTATTTTCTTTGGCTGAATCTTAATGAGAGAAATTGTCTAGTCGTTGAAATCATTAAACGTTTTTTGACAATTAAGCTTATTTCGAACAGTTTACTAGTTGCATTTTTTAAGGTATCTACTAATGCCTAATAAATCAAAGTTGCAAAATTGAATCGTTCGAGAAATACGTTAAATATGAGGCTTTTGGCGTATTTTGAAGTGCAAATCTCAAATTACGTGTTTTATTTATTGATACCTCAAAAAATAACAATAGCTTAGAACAAATTTTTGCTGGAAAAAATTGTCCTGATTTTAAACTCCGACGTAATGGTAACCCTATACTTGTATGAATGGTATAAGCGTAATAAAATTTTGAGTGTTAAATGCGTTCTCTCCACCGTTAGATGTCGATACTTAAAATAAAGAGATTTTGTTTCGTTTTTGCTTCTTTAGTTCACATCTTACAGATGTGTGTAAGTCTAGCCAAACCCATATAATTAACTGGACATTTTCCAAATATTTTATATGAAACTCGCCTGAGTGCGTTAGCGATTCTTTATTTTAAAACAAAATCAATGATATATTGTTGCTTATCGTTTTCGCTAACCATTGTAAACACCGCTGGAAGGAAGCATCATTACAGGGGCAGATCCGGTTGAGTAAACGAAGCTCGGTTGATAGTGGACACGTTCCAATTGAGTCGTAGTATGATATTGCTGAATATTCTCCTCATGTTGCGCCTGTTGCGATTGAGGAATATGATGGGATTGCGAAGGCCCAACCGATGCAATTGGACCATGATTCGAATCCGTTAGATGAGAAACGCTCGCAGAACTGGGTTGAGTGTCATCAACGTTTGCTATAGCAGTACTGCTTACTGTGTTTGCCGGAGGTTTTGCTTCTACAGTTTTGCGAGACCGACTACTAGTCTTGTAGAGTTTCACACCCTTGAACTCCATGCCATGTTCGCGAATTTTATGTTGTGTCAACATATAATTGAATCTGCAACGATATTATATATACTCAAGACTTGCTTTCGACTGAATTATTGACTGAATTTTTTTTTCTCGGTTTAACAGTCATTTGGCGATTAAAACGATATATATATATATATATATATATATATATATATATATATATATATATATATATATATATATATATATATATATATATATATATATATATATATATATATATATATATATATATATATATATATATATGTATATATATATATATATATATATATATATATATATATATATATATATATATATATATATATATATATATATATATATATATATATATATATCAGGTTTTTTACGCGGTTTTTTAATACGCGGATTTTTTTACGAGGTTTTTTACGCGGATTTTTGAATTTACGCGGATTTTTGAATTAACGCGGTTTTTTTTTACGCGGATTTTTGAATTAACGCGGTTTTTTTTTCGCGATACCGCGCTAATTAAAAAAAATTTCGCGAGTTTCCGAATTAACGTGGGTTTGGAAGCAGAAACGTTTAAGTGTATATCTAGTAAAAGATTTAGTCCAAAAAATACTCTCCGGCCACCGAAAGATCCGGAATGACCGTCAAAGAGGACAATTTTAAATACTGGTTCTAGAGCGTCCCGGGTTTTTTCTAAAGCCCTTCTTGCTGGACTACTTTACGCGGATTTTTGAACTAGCGCGTTTTTTTTTACGCGGATTTTCGAATTAACGCGGTATTTTTTTACGCGGTTTTATTTTACGGAGTACGTATCCCCCGCGTAAAAAAAACCTGACTGTACAGTCATGGAGAAAATAATAAATACACTTGCAGTTTTGGTTAATTTTCCATATTTTGGGCACTGATTTTAGTTGTTATATGATGTTATGTTACATCATTACGATCAGCATACACTCTCTTTCAGAGAGGAACGGAGAAATAACTGGATTTTTTCTGTGTCGGTGATTCTGAAAATTTTTTGCGTGAGTTAGTGTTTTTAAAGTGGCGACAAAAATAAATACACTATTGAAATATATATACAAAACAATCCAAATTAGCTTTATTTCTGTACATATCGTTAGCAAAGTGATTTTTTACGTTACAAAACTCACTTTCCAAATTTTGTGGCCTGTTTTTTTGTTTTGTAAAACCATATTCAATCTTCCGGGTATGTTTACCGCCAGGTTTTCACGAGTAGAAGCTGAACTAGCATTTCACGCTGCCTGTCCGACGTTCCATAAGTCTGTTTTATTCTTTGGATGATGCTTTGCAACCTAGACTTTCCCAATCTTCCATAGAATTTCTAAAGGATTTAAATTAGGAGTCTGCGCTGGTCAAACTAATAATTCTATATTTTCTTCGTGTTTTCAATGCTGTATGTTTAGGATCGTTATACTGCATAGAGATCCAGCAAAGTGGCATGTTTCCTTCGGCATATGGAAGCAAAATCGACCACCTAGGTACACAGAAAACTTTATTCTACTTCAAAAGCGATACATTTTGGCAAGAACTGAATTTTCTAAAAAGTTTTTAGACTATGGTGCAACTAAATGGCACATCGTGTTTTGGTTTGATGAGTCGAAATTTAAACTTTTTGTTTCAAACGGTCAGCACCTGGTGAGAAGACCGGTGAATACTGCCTTCAACACACAATTAACCACAGAAGTAGTAAAATTTGGAAGTGACCACAAAACGGTGTAATACTGTTTTCTAATGCTGGTATGGAACCCATTGATTTTATAACATAGACTATGAATACTAACGACTGTGTAGATATTTTACGTAGCGCAATGTTTCCGTATGCCAAAGAAAACATGCTTCTTCGTTGGAGAGTAACGATCCTAAACATACAGCATTGAAAACAAAACGATGATTTTTAAACGAAAATAACAGGAGGGTTGTGTGCAAAGCCACAACCGCAAGGTTGAAGTATAATACTTTTACAAGGAAGATAATCCGGTTGCTTGCGGGTCAGTCATTTTTACTAGTAAATAAACGTTGACTTTTCAGATCAATCGAATTTTGCGCTTCAACAAGGATTGACCATTTTCAATAATATAGTAAGTTGCTTGTCATGCTTGGGGCTTGACAATTTTTAAATTTTGAGATGAAATTTTTTCGGATGTCGTGCTCATGACTGAAGGAAAAGATAATTCAGCACTTTCTGAGACACGGAAATAAAGTAAAATTTATAACTTTCACAAATTTAAAAATGAAAATTAACTCAAGAGAAAACATTAACGCTTTAATCATTAGGTTTTTATTTCATTCTGAAAAGGACAATTTGCTGTTCAATTTAGTATCGGATAAGATATCGGCATCTTTGCGTTATCACTGACAGTGCGAATAAAGTATTCCTTGTGATAAAATAAACAGTGAAATGCTGAAACTAGACGGCTCACGTGTTGTCAAAATGAGTCAACTTTTCATTGAATGCATTTACTAGTGCCCACTATCGCACAGAGACTGCATTTCACTAAAGTGCCTCACAGCATCAGTCGCTATCGATGCTGGAATCCGCTGCAACTAGTGCGCTATCCATTGCTACGCCACAGCTGTGGCCGCTTCCGCCATCGCTGGTATCCACTGTACTGCTAGTGCTGCTGCTAAGGGAGGACGACTGCTGTTGTGGCTGTCTAGAACTATTATGAGCGGCTTCGGCTGAAACAGGCTCTTATATAGGCCAAACAGCATGTTTTTAATTGCAAGGTATATGATTCTGTCGACCGTGCTTGGGAAGCAGTCATATAACGACCAATCAGAGGTCGAATTTTTCGTTTTGACAAGGCTTGACTATTTTTAACAGTACAATAGTGTGAATAATAAAGAATCTTAGAATCTTAGAAGATTTTCCAATCTATTGCTGCAAGAACGAAGGAAATCCATCGAATACTAACCGATTTATTAGCATTTGAAATTGGACATATTTTTCACTTTTTTCGGTTTTAGATTTTCATTTCACATCCCTATGTAGCCGAACTTCCTGAGAGAAGTATTCTACTTCAATATAAAATTATTAGTTTAACCCGCGCAGACTTTTAATTTTAATCCTTTAGAAATTCTATGGAAGATTGGGAAATTCTAGGTTGCAAAGCATCATCCAAAGAATAAAACAGACTTATGGAACGTCGGACAGGCAGCGTGAAATGCTAGTTCAGCTTCTACTCGTGAAAACCTGGTGGTAAACATACCCGGAAGATTGAATATGGCTTTACAAAACAAAGGACAAGCCACAAAATTTCGAAAGTGAGTTTTGTAACGTTAAAGGTCCCTTTGCTAACGATATGTACAGAAATAAAGCTAATTTGGATTGTTTTGTATACATATTTTAACAGTGTATTTTTTTTGTCGCCACTTTAAAAACACTAACTCACGCAAAAAAAATTCGGAATCACCGACAAAGAAATTTCTCCAATCATTTCTCCGTGCCACTTTTAAAAAGAGTGTCTGCGGATCATAATGACGTAACATAACATCATACAACAATTAAAATCAGTGCGCAAATACGAAAAATTATCCAACACTGCAAGTGTATTTATTATTTTCTCCATATATATATATATATATATATATATATATATATATATATATATATATATATATATATATATATATATATATATATATATATATATATATATATATATATATATATATATATATATATATATATATATATATATATATATATATATATATATATATATATATATATATATATATATATATATATATATATATATATATATATATATATATATATATATATATAAATTTATTAATAATTAAATCAAATACCTGTAACCAGCACCGCATAGATCACAGGTAATCCTGTCTCCTGTATGTTTCATAATATGCAGCCTCAACTGATTCGGTAGAAGGAAAGCTTTGCCACAGTAAGTACATTTATGCTTTAAAGAACTTTCATCGGAATGTTTATTCTTCATATGTCTTTGCAAACCTTTTCTCCAAGCGCATTTAATGCCGCAAATATTGCAAACAAAGGTTTTTTTTTCGTGTAAAGACTCGATGTGCATTTGCAATTCTCGCCGTATGTAGTACTGTTTTCCACAAATGTTGCACACATAGTCTTTCTTGTCACTATGAATTTTCAAGTGCGATGTAAAATTGCCTTTGTGTACTAAAATTTTGCCACAAATTGGACATATTCGACTTGTCTCGCCTGGGCCTGCCGATGATCGCTCTCGTTTTGGTTTTGGTTGGCGTATTTTCTTCGTCACATAACTATCTTGTTCAGAATCAGGAAAATCATCAACAACTATAAGATTATCTTTGAATTCGGTTGTTCGCTTAGATTCAGTTTTTTTTCTATATTTGCGTTTAATAAGAGGTTTAGTATCAGAATCACATTCCGAATCACTTTCAACTCGTATCCTAGATTTAAGTGCTTTCGCGTTTGCAATTGTTAATTTGTTATTAACGTCTGGCCTAAATTCTTCATCAGATCGAAAAGAATCGGAACTCTCTTGGTCGGATGCAATAAAAGTTTCGTCATCTGAAGCATCTTGTATGAATGCCTTTTCCGGTTTAAAACGCATTTCTTTGGAATTATCTGTTTCGTTGATATACTCAGATTCTTCATCTTTTTCTTGTTTCAACAGTATATTTTCCGTAATATCGCAATTCAACTCCAGTTTGAGCTCCTGTGGTTCAAAAATCTGATCAAATCGATGCTGAGTTTCATTGCATTGTCTCACAAAGTTCAACAAAAACTGTACTGTTTCCATGCAATTTTCGCAAATTCCTTGCGGGAAATATTCTTTTTGATAATATTGACCCAAACAGAATTTCAAAAATTCTTTGCCATTAGGTAATTGGTGAAGTTGGTTTTCGATCGGACGATTTTCTTTTCGACCACAGAATCGGCAGTAAACCCTAGGGTTAACTTCTTGTTTAACGTCTGTTTTTTGATCGTCACTTTGTCTTTCTGAGCAAACAAGTTCTTCAGAAAAAACTGTTGCTATGTTCATCGTAGGCCAAGCATCAGGAAATAATCGGGGCATCTTGTAACTACGATCAATATACTTTTCTTCAAAGTGCTTTTCGCAAACGCGAGAATTTTTTGGTATTTGTTTATTTTTGCGTTTTTGTGCCCATATAGTTTCACTCCACCAGCGTTGTAAACCATCGGATTTGTATGCACTCATGAACACGACTTGTCCCATCTGGGATGCACAACCCGGAATGAAACAATCACGTCGGGCTGTTTTTTTCTGCATATTAACTTATTTTGATTCAATTTGAATATGTGAAGTTAAATAAAAGCCAGATTAATCCGCTGATACACGAGTATCTATAAATCACTTGGAGATATATGATATACCATAAATCTTATAGCGAATTTCTTTATTCCACCAGCTCACCTCGCTTTGTCATATAGCCAACTTTACTGCTGTCAAACCCCTTCTTTATTTGCTAGATTTTGACCCAGTATTGACCTGGTGTGCTGCCCGAAGCGCACCGTAAAATTTGTCAGTTTTAGTCCACCACCACACGTGTTTAATTAGTAAACAATTATCTGGCATCTCTTTCTTACTTACGTCGCAAAACTCGATGCCTTTTCTTTATACCTGCGTAGATTTGCACTGACTCAGTGGAAAAAAGAAACTCGTTATTATAGGAATGCATATAAGTGTTTTCGTTTTTCTCATACTAAATTGTCAAAACGCATCACTAACGCCAAGACTAGGGATGCCAGGTCTTGTTTTCAAATGTTTTCACGTTCGCGAAATAATATCTTCACATGTCTTCCCATTCGAGATAGAGATGGCGCTTAAACCGATCGAAGGTTGGAAAACTTAAGGGCATATCGAAAACTGTCGAGCAAAAAACAGGTCGCCCCTTCTGCAAAATGCGGTTCAGAATTTCATATTTTCCAATGTTTTCACATATTTTTCAATGTCTTAACCTTGTCTTCACAAACAAAGTTGTCTTCACCGCAGATTAAATGTCATCAAACTAAAGAAATGTCTTTCAATCTGGCATCGCTGGTTGAAACAAACCGCATCAATGAAAAACACACGCTTATCGGGATCGATCTATACGTAAGTAGAAACTACTCAAAATCCCCTTAAAGCGCACAAACTCAAAATCTGAGTACACGGAAATAAATTAGCAGGTAGTAGTATATATTATCAGTGGTCCCTGTGGTTCTGTGGTTAGCGATGTCGGTCGGCTAGCTCTGCCACGCGGTTGTGATGTCGGGTCCGACTCCCGATCAGGTCGAGGATCTTCTCGAGCTAGAATTTTCTCAGCTCAGCACTGGGGCACGGTGTATCGTTGTACTTATCCTACAACATGCAAAATGTGCCAAAAACAATATCGATAACGAATTCTCTCGACTGATCTAGTTGATCGAAACCGCTATCAATCCACCAAGCTAGCGTGCGATATTGTTTGTTTGTAAGTACATATCATCTTCTTCAACGAGTGAAAAAAGGCTCGTTTTACTTTTGGCACGGTTTATTTTGGCACACATGTGCCAAAAAGGAGCGATTATGTCTGTGGTAACTAATAACTCTAGTTTGCTGGACGATATTCTTTATGAACCACACGCGATGCCGAGCTGAGCAAGACTGATTGCACTCGTTCGGTAGAGCGAATCACGAACCTCATCGAGCGCTCGATACACACATATGAAAAGCTTATATCAAGTTCATACTGCCACATCTCCCCTTTCTTCGAGGTATTTATTTAATATGTATTTATATAATTAATTTAATTACAAGGAGATTAATACTTATCTTTATGGACGGTAGATTGCCTTCGGTTTAGGTATCCTTGCCGATCGTCTCACTGGGACTGCTGGTAACGATGGCTCGGTAGTGTCCGGATTCACAACCGGATCAACACTTGAGTCGGTCGTCGATTCCACTAAATCCTCAGCATCTCTTGGATCAGGTGTTAATGTCGATGAACCGGATTCTGGATTCTGGTCGTCAGGGTCAATGGTCACAGGATCAGCAATAGCCTTCAGGTGTGCTGTATTGCGGCCATATGTTTTACCAGTGTCCTTGCTCTGAACCGTTACGTGAGAACCTTGTTTGTCTAGTACGATAAATTTCTCCTTATGGAAATTCGTAGACAACTTGTTCTTCGGACACATATTTCTCATGAGGACTGTGTCTCCAACCGAGATATTGCTCAGTTTTGCTCTACGCTTCACATCCTCTCTCTGTTTTCCAAGCATTTTCTTCTCGTGATCCTGGTCCCTGAAATCGCTACTGGGAGAAATAGTTTCCAGGTCTTCGACACACGGTATTTTAGTGCGCAATCTTCGATTCTGCAAAAGCTCACTTGGGGCTTTGCCCGTAATGGTATGGGGTGTATTATTGTATAGCTCCAAATAGTTGTTAAGTTCGGCCTTCCAGTCGTTGTATAGGGCGTTCGCGATTTTCATTCTTTTTAGCAACGATCTATTCTGGCGTTCAACTTCGCCGTTGGCTTGTGGCCAATAAGGCGAAGTATGGTTAAGGTGGATTCCCTTTGTCTTGCAATAATCCTCCAACTCACTTGACACAAATTGTTTAGCATTGTCTAGTGTTATTGTTCTTGGCGGACCCCAAACACGAAAAATACGCTTCAATCGATTGACTGTTTCAGAAGCTGTAATCTTGGACATTATTTCAAGTTCCATATAGCGACTGTAATAGTCAATAACAACGAGAATGTATTCTGCTGATGGCATTGGTCCGAGAAAGTCGATGGCAATATCTACCCAAGGACGATCTGGTAGGGATCGCCGAGTCATTGGTTCAGGCGGATCAGGAAGTTGAACCAAACGGCATCCTTCGCAAGCTTCACAAGTACTAATAGCAGCTTGGTCGATACCAGGCCACCAGCACCTTTCTCGTAAGCGGCGTTTCATTTAAGTTTGTCCTGGGTGTCCTTCGTGGGCTAACTGGAGCATCCCTGAGCGTAGGCTCATTGCGATGACCAGTTTCGATCCCCGCAAAATCAGAGAATTGGCATAAATATATTCATGTCGAAATGGGGCGAATTGCTTCAAATCCTCTCGGTCCCACAAGTCATTGGCGATGGATTCTCTCAATTTCTGCATCTCTTTGTCTTGAGCTGTTGCTCGAATAACTTCCCCAATGTCGACGGCAGCCGCCTCCTGGATAGTTCGGATGATGGCTTCTGTCTCGGGATCAAAATCTTCTTCGTTTGTTACACTGGATAGTGTTGACAAGGCCTTAGCCGAAATATGACGGACAAAAACTTCGCACTCATCAGTCCACTGGTTGTCATTAACATGACCCCCGAGTCTAGAAAGGGCATCAGCCAATTTGGCTGATCCTTTACGGTAGACTACCCTGAACTTGAATGCGTAGCATCCAGCGCTCAATTCTGGCCGTAGGACGAGAAGTAGCCGTAAAAAGAGTCTCCAACGGTCGGTGATCAGTCTCAAGCTCGAAACATATCCCTAAAAGGTAAATCCTGAATCGTTCCACACCCCAAACGATTCCGAGAGCTTCTTACTCAATCGCAGGGTACTTTTTCTCGGTTTCCGAGAGACTTTTCGATGCATAACCAATTACTCTTGGCTGATCGTTTTTGAACTGCAGTAACACGGCACCTAAGCCGACGCCCGACGCATCAGTGACCAGCAATGTCCTGTCTTTGGGATCATAATACCCTAAATGGTTGATAGATCCTATAATTCGTTTTAGCTCATCGAATGAATCCTGGTGTTTTGACCTTCAGTCGAATTTTGTATCCCGTTTCAGTAACTCTCTAAGAGGGCAGTTCACAGTGGCCAAATTTAGAATAAAGCGTGACACGTAAGTCACCAGTCCCAGGAAACTCCTCAACTCCTCCTAAGTTTGCGGTGCTCTAAACTGCAAAATCGAGCTGACTTTTTCCTCTGTAGGTTCAACTCCTTTCGATGAGAGCGTATGTCCTAGGAACGATATCTTCTCTTGCTTGAACTTACATTTGTGGTCATTTAATTGAATGCCGTAGCGATTCAGGACATTTAGGGTTTGCTTCACAGCCTAATCATGTTCTTCCTCAGAGGATCCGAAGATAACAATGTCGTCGATGAATACCACCGTGTTTTCACATTCGGCGAGGATGCTTTCCATTAAGTTTTGAAACAACTCAGGTGCACAATTTATTCCGAAGAGTAGCCGCTTGTATCGAAAAAGACCCCAGTTTGTTATGAACGTTGTCACGTCACGACAGTCGTTCGTTAATTCCACTTGGTGAAACGCTTGCTTTATGTCTAATGTATGAAAAGAGTAGCATTCCTGAACCTCGGGAGTAAATCGTCAATGATTGGTAATGGGTGGTTGAGTCTCTGAATGGCCTGATTAGCTCTCCGCATATCTAGACACAATCGTAGCTCACCATTGTCTTTTAATATCGGGACTAGAGGGGAAACCCATGATGTTGGTTTCACGACCTTTTCGATAATGTCGAGCTGCAACAGCTCCTTTAGTTTTGATTCAACTTGTTGCAAAAGTGGAATTGGACAGCGTCGGAGAGGTTGAATAACAAGCGGAACCGTTCTGTCGATGGGAAGAGTCAGTTTTATCCCTTTCATTTTGGGAAACGGTTCTTTGACTGCATCTACTCACTAGGCAATCCGATTCTGAGTACCCCGATTTCTTGTGCGGTTACTTTTCCTAATAAGGGTTGCTGACCTTTCTCAATAGCCTTTCTCCGGCCTTTATCTCCAGATCTGCGTCAATCACTGTGACAAGTTTCAACGGAACACGGCCATAAGCCAGAAATCGTTTTTCGTTATCGAATCTTTCATTGTATATCTTCACATCCCTCAATTTCATAAGCTCCCACGTTGTATCATCAATCAAGTTATGTTTGGATCCTGAATCGATAAGCATTGTGATATCGACTCCTCCAATGCAACATGTTACCAATTCGTCGGAGTCTCCCACATTATATACCGGAAATACTTCAGATTTCGACTCTGCTTCACGGTCATCGACACGGTAATCTGACTTGAAATATTTCGGCGGGCGCGACGGTCCCTGACCATTTTCAATAATTGCTTTGCGTTTCTGATCAAACGAACCCTAATCAATGTTAATAGAAAAATATGAAACGAACATTGTTTTTTTTAATAACAATTAACTGTTAAAGAAGGTTGATATACAAATACTTACGACATTGCTTGTGTTCTTAGTCTTACACATAGACCAAAAGTGACCAAGCTTCGCACATTTATTACACTTTTTATTGAGAGCTGGGCAACGCTTTACATCTTGATGACGATCATATCCACAACGAGGGCACAAAGCTTTTTCTCTGGGTCCGGACTTCTTCATTGTGTTCTCGTAAAGCCGATTGATTGAACTTTCTCTCCCATCTCTATGCGAATTTATCGAACCTCCTATCGACTTTGGATTCATTTTAGCCGATTGATACCTATTGATAAGCGTTGATAATTTTAATCGCTTCGTCGATTTTCTAGCAACTTCTGGCGCAGATTTTCCGATGCGTATTGAATGATTTTATCTACCACTGCAGTGTGCCTGCTCTCACTTTCCGTTTTTTCGAAAGAACACTTTTCAGCTTTTTGCTGTACCCTAAGAGCAAATTTTTCGATGGTTTCACTTTCACCAGGTATCATTGACCAGAACAGAAACCTTTCGAAACTTTCATGATGCTTCGGTGAGAAATATTCCGTCAAGCTCGTTTTCGCCGTAACATACGGATCTTTTGTTGGGTCGTCATCGCCATCATGCACTTTGCAATTCTAGGCCTCCCATTGCTAGTAGCTGCATTTTACGACCTGGGCCATCTGTGATTTTGCCATCGAATCCATGACCCCCACGCATTTCGGATCTCGGATAGCGGTAAATGTTTATATTTAAAATGTGGTAAATTGTACGATGCCGGACTAAAGAACGATAGATTCTGTTGTATTATCGCTGGGGACACCTCGAGGGGAATCCCTTCCATCTGTGGCTCGGTCATGTTTGTCGAATCTGTCAATAATATCGATACATAATTTTTCAATTGAGCTGTATTCACTCTTGTTTCGTAATGTTCATTTGAGTATTCCTCTTTATATAAGTATATAAAAATATATATGTGTGTGCTTTTCATATCATAATCACATCAACTGTACAAAAAAACAACACCATTAGGTTTTATTTTTGTCTATACTAGTTTTCAAACTTCAAATTCATTGGAATTAAACTTTCTTACTCTGAAACATACAGGTGCGGTTTAACCAATTTCATTTAATTTAATTCGTTTCATTCACGCAATGATCTACATTCCGCAGCATTTAAGAGCGGATCGATACACCAATAATTACTTAATAATTCTCTCGACATCAATATCAAGGTCATTCATGACAGTATGATTAATATGTTCAACGCACTCTTTGGTTTACCACCCTTCATTACACAGCGACCATTTGGTAGCGTCATTTATTTTAAACGTGAACGAACTCCCACAGATTTTTTTTATATCATTGGATTCTTGAATTATTTGTTTATCACTTTTTTTTCGTTTAAACATTTTTCTGATCTTGAATTTGCATTCATTTTCAAACCCCTGATAGGTGGCTGATTCAAACATTAACTTGCTGTTATCCTTTTTGTTTTTTTTTTCGAAACAACCAAATTTTAATTATCATCTCGCAAACAATCTTTTTTTCTTTCATTCTCTGCGAATGTTAGGGTTATCAAGTAAAAATAGCCGAAGCAAAAAAACGATGAACTAATGCGTATAAATCCAGTGTTATCGGCACATGATAGGTTTCCAATTCATTTATGTTCAATTCTATCCACATACATGGTTTGTATAGCGTCATTAATTACTCACATAAGCAGCTACACCACCTTCAGTAAGCCGACAGCGCTTGAATACAAGAAAAGCGCAAAACCATTATGTGCGTAAGTACATAAAACTATAGGCCATACTGTATACACTCTCACTGTTGCACTACTACTCCCGCTTCATGTAACGAACTAGCAAACCTTTTTCTTTTAACACTAAACACACTGTCAACACTGTCTTATCCGAATATTTTCTCCCATACATACATCTTCAGGTTCCACGAACCTCGCATTCACCCTCAAAACATGGTGGCTTCTTAAAATTCTCAGTTTCACCGCAGCACTTGTAACTTACGAACCGTAAACGGTTTTTACATACACGCATGCAAGCGAACACTTCTGGATCATACCACTTATACTTGTGTATCCTCCAGAGAGGCAAACTGGAAACAACTGAACAAAACTGACTTTTAGCAAGATGGCGGCCTTGGCCTCACTAATTTTCAGATTTGCACAAAATCACTTATGCTCTCAGATAATTTTATCGTTTCACTTAACATTTAGGTTTCCAAAAAGAAATTAAATTTTGATATGGAAAGCACATTTTCACAATCTAATTACAATGCATCGGCAAAGTTTTACCCAGACTTCCCGTGCACGCGCTTATTTTTCAAGCGACGAGAGAAATCTTTCTCTCGCTCGTAGAATTTCCATGCATGTGCGACGAGACGAGACACGTCACATGCAATTTGCAGGTTGCTCTTTCGCTTCTCTTTCGGTTCGGATTGCGATGCGCAAGGCGATGTTTCATCGCACTACGAACTGAGCGAGACGCCCGTACTGTACATACTTGATACAGCTCGTGCGCTACAGCTCGTGAGACTTTCTCGTGTGCACAGACTTCCTGTACACGCGCTGAAACGACGAGAGGTTTCCTTTCTTTTTTTCTTCGGTAAGAGACTGCGGCGCACCACACGTTGTCTTATCGCTTTACGAACTGAGCGAGACGCCCGTACTGTACCTTAGTGAAACTGTATATTAGAGAAATGACAAAGCACTCACCGTTGAGGAAACTGTCAACATCAAAACGGGCGAGCTGTATAATTTTGCATTGCCGTTATCCGTTTTGATGTTGACAGTTGCCTTAACGGTGAGTGTCTCTGCGTCTCTCTGGTGTAGCGAACCTATAAATTAGAGAAATGACAAGACACTCACCGCTAAGGCAACTGTCAACATCAAAACGGATAACGGCAATGCAAATTTATACAGCTCGCCCGTTTTGATGTTGACAGTTGGCTTAACGGTGAGTGTCTTGTCATTTCTCTAATGTATAGGTTCGCTACTCTGGTGTATAGGCTGCCTACCGTACCTACATACGATATATGCCGTCAGACCCTTCTGAAGGTGTATTAATCGGAAGAATTCACAAAACTATATTACTACGATCAGATTATCACGAACCTTCAGAACCTGATTTGCAATATCTATACACTAAGGTCGCTTTTACGCGGTTTTTTTACGTGGATTCCGGAATTTACGCGGTATTTTTTTTTCTTGCGGATTTCGGTTCCTCTTCACTCGGATTTCAGAATTTACGCGGTTTTTTTATTACGCGGATTCCGGAATTTACGCGGTTTTTTACGCGGCATGTATCCCCCGCATAAAAAGCGACTTTAGTGTACTCAATTCGAAAATTCTATCCAACATCAACATGTACTAATAAATATAAATAATTTCAATGGTTTTACTATTTTTAACTCCCGAAAAACTTATTTTGTAATTTCAAACCACATTTTTTATCCTTAGAACTACAAAACAGAGTTCTATCATAAGATGGTCAATGACATCTAAACCGACGAAAGGAACACTTCTGTTAACCAACGTAACACTCTGCATCCGGTGCATTTTCGTACCGTTAGCATAATAAGTATAGTAACAAAACGTTCTTAATTCATGTTAACAAAAGTCGGATGAATTAATCATAGAATTTTGAATTGATAAATAAATGAACTAGGTTATATCATTGATAATTCTAACGGTGTTTTGATGCATGCTGCTATAACACGGTAAATGTAAAAAACATAAAATCCCCTGCCTGTTTCCTTCTGCGCAAATTCAAATTCCTTCTCGCACCATTAGCGCAAAGCAACATGCGAGGCAAGCTCGCGAGACGAGCTCACGAGAATTTGCACGCAAGCTGTCTCAAGTACGCGACGCCCATGCACCGCACTCGTTAAGTTGAGAGACGAGATATCTTCGTGTACGTCGCAATAAAAATTCCCATGCGACGAGACGTTGCTCGTACGAATGGTAAGTTTTCTCGCTCGCACGCTGCACACAGCACGAAGCGACTGAATGAGAAACGAGACTTGTAGCGCAAAGCACACTGTCTCTTCTTTGTGCGAGCGAGATTTCAGGAAGTCTGGTTTTACCTGCCGGACTCAATCGCAAGGTCGAGAATATCACTCAATATCTGAAAACCTCGTTGGTTTCGCGGAATGAGTATTTCGTTTTACGGGAATCTGTTGCACACGCGGATTAACCATCTTCGTCGCCATTTTGTGGTAACTAATAACTCTAGTTTGCTGGACGATATTCTTTATGAACCACACGCGATGCCGAGCTGAGCAAGACTGATTGCACTCGTTCGGTAGAGCGAATCACGAACCTCATCGAGCGCTCGATACACACATATGAAAAGCTTATATCAAGTTCATACTGCCACAATGTCTAATCACATTTCTTAGTTTTCTTGATTATTTCAACCAATTTAAGCTCAACATCCTCCAAAAGAAAGGTATTTTGGTTCTTTATGTTGCCAAAGCGGATGACCGGAATCGGTAAACGGTTCCTGGAATCGAACGGGGTCTGTATTTTGATTATTTATTTGCAGCACTCTATTTTAGAAGAAAAAATATTCTCTTTAACATTGATGAATACCTATTAATTTTCTTCAATATGCGAAAAGGCAAGCTTCTATACAGACCTAAATTGAGTACGATTTAGTAGAAATTAAGCGATATTTATTTGTCTTGTGAAAGATGGCTCACTCTCCGACCACCATGCGGTAAAGATGTCCCAAATCAAATTTTCCTGCAGTTACAAGTTCGTGGAAAAAATTACGATAAAGAATTACAGTTTTTAAACAAAAATGTATAATCACAGAAAATGTGTGAGTGTAGAGTTCAAAAATATGCAACGCATTTTATCTATACAATGAACCTAATTTATATACCTTGCTATCTGCCTCTACCGACACGTACAGAATTTTGTTGTCCCCGGGCGGTGGCGTAACGTATTTTGCGGCACCCGAATAATCATATTGAATTCTGATATTTGCTACTATACGAAACAAGAAGAAGACAATTCAAACGGCAATTCGATTGTGTTCCAGATCGCAAAACGATACCTACGCGTTAGCCCAACACGCCCTACTGTGCGTCGACAGCGGCAATGTAGTCTTCACTTGGCTTGGCTGCAGTGCACACAAATAAATATCGAGTTCTGCACTGACGACGAGTGACCAGCGCTCTATTCATACATTGCTCGGTGCAGTACTGTTGCCTGTGCCAGCATGTTTTCCTTCAAGACATCAGTTTAAATAACATTTTAACAGCAGAACGTAAAACTGTCTGATAATACGAACTTTCCGAAAAAGCTTTACTTCAAGACATCAAAATAGTCTAGGTTCATGGAAGCGAACATCAGTTGACCTATTGGGACGGGGAGGTTTTGTCAATTTTTTGCCACTACTATACAGGATATCACAGCAGGCTCAGCAGGGCTACTCATGAAATCTGTGCCAGGCGTGCTCGCATGTGATTGGTACATTGTTCGTGAAAATTCGACCTTGAAACTTCTATGAATTTTCACTGTTTAACAATGAAGTGATAATGATAACTGAGGAATCACAAAATTGTCTATCATTTTATCAATCTAACGACATATTGACTATGGTAATCCATCATGTGGTTACATCAGTATTATCGTTTGGAATCTTTCATTCCAACGTTACACCACAGACTAACAGACGTAACACTGGAACCTAGCTCCATCGCCGCAAAAAACGTTCATTTCAAATTAACAATAGAATAACAGTCATCGCGCGAAAACGTCGTCTGGGGCGCTGTCTTGCAATCTAATACATATTTTGTAGTTCACCATTTGACACATGCAATAACGCTGGCGCTGATGTCGAAATACATGACGCAGCGCGAACACGACAGCAGATGGTGCTAGTGTTACTAACGTTAAGTACTGGAATCATCCAAACGATGATTTAATTGAAAATTTGTTCGACGTGTTATGTCTGTTAGTCTGTGGTTACACCTTGGTTTTAGTTTCCGCAGAATGTATCTCGATACAGTACAGTGAGACGTGGTCCTACGTCAAAATGGTGCTTGTTGCGCACACTCTGAGTGACACCGCACCTACTTTAAACACGTTGGCTGCTGAACTACCCTCATCCTGGGAGGGACAAACTAATAAAAAAGCAAAGCCTTGGTGCTACATTCCGATTCGGAACTTAACCTTCTGTTTATTATACACAGACTTCACAGAAGTCAGGGACAAACGAATACTACACTCAAAACAGATCACGCACATGCGTCGTTTTCTGATAGCGTGTAACTATCTTCTTGCTGTAACGTATGCATGACTTAAATTTTGGTTGGCAACCTAGTATGTAGACTCTAATAAACTGAACAACTTTGCATATACTATTTTTTGAAAATTATCTAGACTTACATTCAAAGAGAACTGAAGTTATTTTGTAAATCGATATATCTGAATAATGACAAGAGAAAAAAAGTCGTCAAGGAATGACTTTGAGAAAGTTGTCTGAATTTCCATTTAAAAATATTGAAAAAAATAAATAATTGAGATACTACCAAAAACAAAATTTTATCGTAACCGTTATGTGCTCGACAATAAAACACCATTACGTGGTCTTTCCCGAAAAGATTCTACTGGGGCTTCACTAATAACATAACTTTTTGGATGTTATGTGGTGGTCCTAAATAGATTTAAAATGGCAACTGTGGTCGATTTACGGCCTATGAATGTCATCCCGGCTCCGAAAGTACTCATATTGGGTGGTATTTGGCCATTTTTGGCTGATTTTCATGAACTGGAAATTGCCAGGCCCGAATACACACACGGTGTGACAACGCCTACCTGACGAAAATTGCCAGTACCTTCTTGAAACCTTCTAATGTGCCTTTTAGCATCTACCACCTTCCACTCGTCTACATGGAAGGCGCAATCATGCCGTCTCGACACCCGCCGTGTGCCAACCTTCTTGTTGTCATGCCACCCAATTCATGTTTGTTTATGTTCGTTAGAAGAAAAAATAAGGCAACACACTTCTAGAATTACCAGCAGGCGGAAAATAATACAACACGGCGCTGCCAGCGCCTTCACCAAAAGAAGGCGACACAAGACCGTGTGGAAGGCACAATGCGTCTACACGGAAGGCAGTCAAGTACGCAGGCGAAGGCGGCGAACGACTACCTTCTTCACTAGAAGGCACAGCTATAAGGTTCTGGATGAGAGGCGTCCCAACGGGAGGCGCGATTACGCCTTCTGATTTGTATGGAGAAGGCGTCATTAGGCCGTGTGTGTATTCGGGCCTTAGGTTTTCAAAACGACGTCTAGGGTCGATTTCAGGTCATCCTGATTTCGGAAATACCCATAACCGTATATATTACTTTTTAATTTAACGAGTTCTGAAATCACATGCGTCTCATCGACGTCAGTAATGACAAGAATTAGAGAAAAGTTGTCAAGTGCTGGCGTATAGAAAACCGTCTGAAATTCATGGATTATTCAAATTCTTCTGAACATTTCAACATGGTCACTCTTAAGAAAAAAATTTTCTAACAAAAACTTCTCTATTTGAAAATCTCAAATTTGTTCAAAATGCAAATATCCAATATTGTTGATGTTTTATTTTTTGTTGACTTCAAACTGTTGGTTTAAGTACAAAAGTAAACAAAGCTACCAAAGCAAAGCTACAATCCGATTCGGAACTTGACCTTCTGTTTATTATACACAGACTTCGCAGCGGACTGTTAAGTGTACAGGACAATTGCGGGACTAGCGTTACGATCCTACTGACACTAACATTGTTTCCCGTGCCGAGACTCGAGCTTACGACAACTTGCTTGTTAGGCCAGCATCGTACCGTGAGACGCCTTCTTAGCAGATGCATCAAATCGTCGTTTGAAGTTTTGTTTACAAAAATGTTTACGTACATTGATAATCAGGGTTGCCACTCTACCGGGAAAAGCGGAAAAAGACGGGAATTTCAAATCACCGGAAAAAAGACGGGAAAAGCGGGAAATTTGGCTTCACATCAGGAAAATCATCATTCTGCATGTCTTCTACTAATGTTGCCAATGAACAAGTTGTAGCAAATTAATTCCTAGATCTGGAGAATATATACATAGGATTAAAAAAGAATATTATTCATTTTTTAATAATTTTTTTTTTCCAAATTATAACGATCTTAAATTGATGTCATTAAAAAACTATTTTGGCAATACAATTTTTTGATATATCCAATTCATGTTTGTTTATGTTTGTCAGAAAAAAAAATAAGGCAACACACTTCTAGAATTACCAGCAGGCGGAAAATAATACAACACGGCGCTGCCAGCGCCTTCGCCAAAAGAAGGCGACACAAGACCGTGTGGAAGGCACAATGCGTCTACACGGAAGGCAGTCAAGTACGCAGGCGAAGGCGGCGAACGACTACCTTCTTCACTAGAAGGCACAGCTATAAGGTTCTGGATGAGAGGCGTCCCAACGGGAGGCGCGATTACGCCTTCTGATTTGTATGGAGAAGGCGTCATTAGGCCGTGTGTGTATTCGGGCCTTAGGTTTTCAAAACGACGTCTAGGGTCGATTTCAGGTCATCCTGATTTCGGAAATACCCATAACCGTATATATTACTTTTTAATTTAACGAGTTCTGAAATCACATGCGTCTCATCGACGTCAGTAATGACAAGAATTAGAGAAAAGTTGTCAAGTGCTGGCGTATAGAAAACCGTCTGAAATTCATGGATTATTCAAATTCTTCTGAACATTTCAACATGGTCACTCTTAAGAAAAAAATTTTCTAACAAAAACTTCTCTATTTGAAAATCTCAAATTTGTTCAAAATGCAAATATCCAATATTGTTGATGTTTTATTTTTTGTTGACTTCAAACTGTTGGTTTAAGTACAAAAGTAAACAAAGCTACCAAAGCAAAGCTACAATCCGATTCGGAACTTGACCTTCTGTTTATTATACACAGACTTCGCAGCGGACTGTTAAGTGTACAGGACAATTGCGGGACTAGCGTTACGATCCTACTGACACTAACATTGTTTCCCGTGCCGAGACTCGAGCTTACGATAACTTGCTTGTTAGGCCAGCATCGTACCGTGAGACGCCTTCTTAGCAGTTGCATCAAATCGTCGTTTGAAGTTTTGTTTACAAAAATGTTCACGTACATTGATAATCAGGGTTGCCACTCTACCGGGAAAAGCGGAAAAAGACGGGAATTTCAAATCACCGGAAAAAAGACGGGAAAAGCGGGAAATTTGGCTTCACATCAGGAAAATCATCATTCTGCATGTCTTCTACTAATGTTGCCAATGAACAAGTTGTAGCAAATTAATTCCTAGATCTGGAGAATATATACATAGGATTAAAAAAGAATATTATTCATTTTTTAATAATTTTTTTTTTCCAAATTATAACGATCTTAAATTGATGTCATTAAAAAACTATTTTGGCAATACAATTTTTTGATATATCTTATAATTTTCAAGACGATTTCGTTAGGATGTGTTGTATGCTGTTTTAAAATAGGAGCTCGAATTTATCGAATTCCTGAAAAATTGTCATGCTCTCGTTTAGAAATGTATTAAAATTGCTTTTTACGCAGTTTTTGTTTTGGTTTTTCACGCCATTTTTTAATGCGAATTTTGGAATTTCCGTGGTTTATCATGCGGATTTTCTGGAAAAGTCGCGGTTTACACCGATTGTTTTGAATGATATTCTTTTCAAATTGCTTATTCAGAGTGTCGATTGAATTTATTTTACGGATTTTAGAGAATTTCTCAAACATTTCATTGGTCCCAGAATCGAAACTTTTCAAAACGAAAAAAAAATGTTTCGAGATGACAGATTTCAGCGTTTTATGAATTTCCAACGCATTTACCAGAAAAAATAATTTTAACAGTTTCATGTGAATTTTTCCATTGGTCACTTTGAGGCTCTTCTTCCCGAAGTTAGCTTGAGAACAAATTTTGCATGAGAAGACAAAACTTCTAAGCTCTAATGTAAAATGATCAATGTTTAATTTTTTTCCATACATTCCATTGGCATTCAAGAACGGGTTGACAGAAAGAAAAAGCAAAAGGAAAATTGTCAACGATTTTTAGATAAAAAGGGCGCAAATTGTGCAGGAGGTCTCCATGAAGGTACTTGCTAAAGTCGATAAACAGTTAAAGGAAGAAAAATTTTTGAAGGAGAAGTATTTTTCGTAGTTTTAATAACACTATTCTCGCAAAGATATAAATAAACATGTAGAATTGATGTTTTTAACATATTTTTTTAAATAAAGCAAAGTTTAAAACCTATCATCGGAAAAACCGGGAAAAAAGCGGGAAATCGAAAATTGATTTTGAGTGGTCACCCTGCATTAAAAAACTCTTACTTGAGTCTATTCCATGTTTCTACAGAGAATGTTGTTCAGACTTTCCGAAAACATTTTTAATGACACTCAACTTATGTTTGGATGTTAGACCTGAATTCGAGTTGAGGGATTTTTCTACTTTTTCGATTGTTTCTACTTTTTCGAGTTTGGCGCTATACGTGAGTTACATATACTTAATCGTATTAATAACCTTTTTTCTAGCTAAAACCTATCTCGTCCTTTTGAATTTATTTCAACAAGATTTTTTTCAAATTTTAGTAAAACTTTCTATGGTTTGCAACTCACGAAGATTATTAATTACTTGTTGAATGTTCCGACAATATACGGGATTAAATGGTTATCCATCACTTTTCATATCTTAAGTATTTATCGAACCTCTCAACCCACATTTCTAAAATCTCGTCATTCAATTCTCACTTTTCATGTCTAACTTATGTCTCACTGGAATTTCACTCGTCATAATCATAGACTTTTCAACGAAAAAAAATCGCGAGAGAAAAAATCAGTGCTACGGGCATTTTACATTTGAATATAAGGTTTTCCAAACAACATTTTTGGGCAGCATCATTCCTAAACATGGCCGCAGTAAGTCAACTGTCCTGCGTTTTAAGCTAAATACAAACAAGTTATACATATCAGCATGACATTTTAAAGATGGTTGAATCATAAGTTTTTATTAGTTTTTTCTTCGGCGCGGATTTAGTTTTCAAGGCGCGTATCAAAAACCCGTGGCGCGGATTTTGCGGATTCAAAATTAAGGTTTCTGTAACAACCCTGCATTGATGATACCTATTTGCTCCGGTAAGTAAACAGTTAAACACAATCTAACGTTCATTTGGATTCATAATTTTGTATCACTGGCGATAATATCTCAAAGATTCTCGCGATACCGTTGAATGCAAGTGAACTTGGATACAATAAATACTATCGTGTTTAAATCATTCAGTCTTCTTCTATAGTATTCGGAACTCTTAGAAGCGAAAAACAATCAGCAGCGTTTCTATGGAAAACTTGTACGCGAGTGGAAACAATTGAACGATACCTGATGAATCAAAGAACACATTTGCATGAAATATTGCTAGTGGGTTAAAATTTCCATGCTTGCTCAGTGGTGCCGTTCTCGGCAAAAATTACCGGGACCCGCCAATAATTTTTTTTTGTGCTATAATTGAGAACCAAACTGCCCGGAGGTAAACAAAGTTACCAGTAGCTGTCAAACTTAAGTGGGTGACGTCACCGTGCGATGGTCTATTGTCAAAATGTGTGTGATGACCAGGAATGCCAAGTGCAGATTTTTCTTTATTATACAAAATTTTTGACCACGATACAGAAATGATACAGAATACAGAATTCATACAGAATTTTGATTTCTTATACAGATTTGTACAGATTTTTAGTAATCGAATTTTGTTAAGTTTCGGTGTGAAACTGTGATGTTTCACAAAATGTTCGTACTGAAGCCCCTTAAATATTTCTTCCGAACATCAGTTTTTAGTTTTTCGAATGCGTTTCCCGCAAAATGGCGGTTATCTGGCCGATTCGGTTTTCACAAGCAGTTTCGAATAAGAATTTGTATAGGTGCGAGTAGGCTTTAAAATCTGTTTCTTCGTCCAACGTGGAATATTTGCGCCTGATTGTAATTATATTGTATTTGCGTTGACGACAACCAACGCTCTATTTTTACTCTTCTATTACTTCTGTTCGATTTCTGCTGGGCGTCCGGGATTTATCTAAACGTGAACTTGCTTTTCGTTGATTACTTCAGGACTATGCTATCGCTGTCAAATCTCATATATTTGCTGCGTACCCAACATCTCAACGATCTCAACGGTCTGCGGTTCCCCTGACAGCAAAAAAAAAGTCCAGCAAAAATTCCATTTAACTTGAAGTCCGGAGTACTTCGTGATAAGGGCGAATCTAACAAACTGTAAACGAATAGAGATTTTACCGAAAACGTATGAAGAGAGCTACTATCTACCTTCAAACTTCGAAAAAATAATGTATCTCTTTTCTAACTATTAAGAAGTACGATGTTTGCTAAGGGCGAAATCTACTTTATAGCAAAACGAGATAGAATAAGGAATACGCCCTTTTTGTTGTTTACGTTAGTAAAAGGCGAAACTTGACTTCGTCTTGATGAATGGGCGAAATCAAAGTTGTCAAAATAAACATTGAAAGCAAAGGGCGTATTCCAATACAATAACGTAAACACGGCGTATAGTAAAGGGCGATACTGTCGAGCAAATGAAAATTTTGATAACTGTATAATCTAACGGGACTGGTGATTGACGTTGACGTTGAGTAATAAGAAACGCGAAGTGTACTCTTCGACAGTCAACTATAAACTAATTTATTGTGTATTCATCAGAACACTGAACCAGCCAGTTGTTCAGACAGTGTTGTATTCTAGGGTGGTCACCACCGTTCTTCCCCCTTTAGTTTAAACAATATTTCTCTGAAAATGGCCAAACTTCACTGCCATACAGTTATTCATTTTTTTGAATGCGGTTAAACAAGACTGCCGCTTTAAATTTTTTCAGATAGTGGCGAAACAATACTGCCACAAACTCAAACTTATGTTTGTTTTAATAAATAAAATCGACATCTCTTTTATGACGCTTCGGTCTACTAGAGCGACGCAAACTTTTCGGATGACAACTCGAGCTCGACGATTGATTCGACTGCGACCACTGTCGCGTGGATGGGCCCTCCTGGGGATCTACCTCCTCAGGTGGTAAACATGCCGACGTACCACCACCTTCCGAATCACAAACCATTGGATGATCGTCAGATGTGCCTCGGTAGATAAAAGAATCTGCTGCGAAACCAAGGAATCCGCTAGCATCGTCATCAACGCTTTCATCGTCATCGTCATCACGCGCTCGTTTCCGGTTAACACTTCTTTCTTCCTCCCTCGCAAAAATCAAACCGTGACGATTTCTGCGGGTTCCAACCAGCTTCAGCTGATTGCGGCGCGTCAGATACACCCGACCTCCGACGGAAACCTGAAATATCGTTAAAGAAACACGCTTTAAAAATTTTGCTTCAAACCATCGCCGAATGTCAGTAGGTTTAAAATTTTTAAAGTAAACTAAATCTCCTGGGCGCAACTTGTCAATCCAGTCAGGTTTATGATAATCTTTCGTATTATAGCTATACACAGATTTATCCACATTATCACGCTTCGTCAGATGATTCCTAAAACTATTCCTAGGATGGATTAAATCTAACAGCGTTTTGGGTTTCTAGCTAAACAGTCTCTCTGAAGGAATAGAACTACTACCTTCTAAACATGTATTCCTGTAACCAAACAAAAAATATGACACCAAATCTTCTGTGTTCAAACTAGCCATCTCCGGATCCAACAAAAACTTTTTCAACCCTTCTTTTACCACTCTTACCATACGTTCTGCTTGTCCGTTGCTCGAGAGGTTATACGGAGGACTTTTCATAACCTTGATACTGTGTTTCTGAAAAAAGTCAACAAGTTTTTTAGAATTAAACGGTGGTCCTCCGTCCGTAACAACTACGTCCGGCAATCCAAACCTAGCAAAAACGCTGATAAATTTGGACTTCACACTCCTGGCATCTGTACTAAACTTCATGTACTCAACTTCAAGCCATTTTGAAAAACTGTCGACAAAGACCAGGAAAACTTTTTTGTCGAAATAAAAGAAGTCCGCATGAATGCGGGTAAACGGTTTTGTTGTGGGGATCCAGTTAGAATGTGGTTCCTGTTTTGGAACAACATTCATTTGACAACACACAGTACAAGTTTTAACAAAATTTTCAATGTCAATACTCATGCCATGCCAGTAAACTGTTCTTCTGGCCATCTGCTTTATTTTGGTTATTCCTGAGTGATTTTTATGTAGTAAACGCAGAATTTTCTTTTGCAAACTAGCAGGAATAACGACACGGTCCTGGTATAGCAAACAACCCTCTACTACTTCCAAGTCTTGGTGTTGTGCGTATACGTCTAAAAAACTTCGATCTAACTTCTGTGGCCAACCATGCTTCATGCAGTAAACAATTTTTTGCAAAAACGGATCATTTTGTGATTCACTCGCAATCAAAGCATGGTCTAACGGAAACTCATTGGAAACATTCAAACTCTTTATGTATTCCTTTTGCAGACTTAACGGAACATTTTCAGGAAGAGGAAATCGTGAGCAAAAATCTGCATTACCCATCTTTGTTGACGGCCTGTAAACAATGTCAAAATCGTAAATACTCAGTTCCATTACATATCTCTGCAGACGCGTCACAAACAACGTATTTTTTCCTTCTTTTCCGAAAATTCCAATCAATGGCTAATGATCATTATACACAGTAAACTTTTTGCCAAAAAGAAACTTATGAAACTTTTTGATGGTGCTAACAACTGCCAACGCTTCTAAGTGCAAAATTGGGTAGGATTTTTGTGCATTTGTTGAACTGAAAGAAACAAAACTAATAGGTCTTTCCTCATTCTTGATTTGATGTGCGATTACGCCGCCTAACCCATAACTACATGCATCTGTTGCAACGACAACAGGTTTCCTCGGATCATAAAACTCTAACAGCTTTGAACTCAGCAACGCCTGTTAACAGTCTTCAAACACTCGACTACAAACTGAGTCCCAGACAAACTTAACGTCTTTCTTTAATAAACGATACAGACAGCTGAGGCGTGAGGACAAATTGGGTATTAACTTCCCGTAGTAATTAACCAAACACAAAAATGCCTTCAGTTCAGAATTATTATTCGGAATTTTAGCTTTCCGAATAGTCTCGACCTTTTCCGGGCACGGCAACAAACCTCTGTCGCCGCTCAAAATGTGACCCAAGAATGGCAAACTTGAAATAAATCATTTACATTTTTGCAGATTAATCTTAATATTGGCATTAGAAAGACGCTCTAAGACCAAATTAAGCTTCCGTACGCAGTCCGAATAGTCCTTGCCTGCTATCAAAACATCGTCTAAGTAACAGTAAACTCCGTCGATATCCTTCAAAACCTGATCCATAATCCGCTGATATATAGCCGCACTTGAAGAAGCACCCTGTGGCAAACGATTGTACGTAAACAAACTTTTGATTGTGTTAATCACCATGATTTTTCTTGACCTTTTCGACAACAATAACTGTGTATACGCACCAGACAGATCAAGAGAACAGAAAACCTTCGCGCCAGCCAAAGAAGGAAACAAATCCTGTGTTAGTGGGAGCGGATACACATTAGGAATCAAAACTTTATTGATAGAAGCTTTACAATCAATAACCATCCTAATGCCACCGTCCTTTTTCACCACTTGAATTACGGGTGACGCCCACTCGATCGAATCTATTGGTGTTATGACTCCATCCTTTTCCAAACAGTCGAGGTGCTGTAAAACCTTGTCCCTCAACCTGTATGGAACGTCATAAGCACGCTTAAAACCGGTGTATGATCTTCTAAAACTAGATCTGCTTCAAACCCTTTAATTGGCGTACATAAAGATTTATCAAAAACATTGGAAAACTTACTCTGTATCTCTGCAACAATCTGGTCCGGGCAAACTGCCAGCTGATTGATGCTGCTTCCAAACGCCTTCCTCCAGTCAGGAATGAACACATCAAGCCAGTCTCGTCCCAACAAAGGTGTGAAGCAACTTCCACTTCGCAAAACGATCAGTTGAACAGTTTTCGCTTGGCCGTTAAACTCAACTTTTACCGTTATCTCTCCTTCCACCTTCAACTTACTGTCATTGATCACTGCTAATTTCTTGTCGCACGTCTCTAAAGGTATGTGATCGAATTCTCCCTCGCTACATCTCCAAACTGATGACGGAAACTGCAGCGCCACAATCAACTTCCATCTTCAACCGCAAGTCGTCAACGTAAACGTTACGGAAACACGGTTCGTTGATTCTATTGACTGATGATATCATCAAACAGTCCATGTCGTCGTCATCCGAGACGGATCTATTCAATCGACGTCTCAAACTCTGGAGAATCGACAAACTTCACTGACTTTTTCTTGTTCTTCAAGTCGTAATAAAAACGACGTATATGTCCACTTCTGCGACAGAAATCGCAAAACAGATTTCGTGACTTTGAAGCGGAACGATTTTTACGGTCAAACGAAACTGATCGGCTTCTGCTCCTACCTCTGCCGACTCCGTCCACGCGAGCGATCTCGGAAATCAGACCGATTGTCCCGATTCCCAAGTCTGTTCAAAACGCTCGTACGGCGCGAACTGGAATCTCGAGATTATGTTCACCCTCTCTCCTGCTGCTTCCGTATTCGTGATGAGTTTCTCAGTTTTCGCCAAGGTTAGATCGTCCTCATCAAACAAACGCCTTTGTAGCTACTCATCGCAGATCCCACAAACCAACTTATCGCGAATCGCCATGTCCTTAAACTGTCCGAATTCACACAACTCTGCTTGGAGCTTTACAGCTAGTATGGAATCCACAGCTGTTCCATTCGGGCCTTGTTCGCGTTTGTAGAATCTGTAGCGATGGATCAAATCAAATCAAATTAAGAGCATCCGTAATCTCCTTAAACGGTAAAGCTTTCAAATCCTTGCTAGGGAAAAGAAGCTTTATCTCGCTGTAGCCTTCCCTGCTACAGGTAGCGAGAAACGAAACTTTTTGCTCCGCCGGATAAACCACTTTATGAAGCGCAAACACCCAGTCCAACTGCTCCAAAAACTGCGCAAACGGAATAGTACCGGGAATGTACGGCTCGATTTGATTCACTAACGGCACACTTGACATGATGAAGAAAAAACAAAAAATTAAAATTAAAAAAATTTACAAACTAAAACTTGTACTAGTGTGCAAAATTACAAAAATATTATTTTCAGTGTATATTTCACTGGTGTGATCAAATCAAAACAAACTGAATTTGATCTTCACAAAACTCAACATAAAAAACAGCTGAGAACAACAAAACACTTTTGCCTATTCCGCTTCGTGCGGAACGAAAAACACAAGCAAGAATACAATTTGTTTCGGCGGTGCGATGAAGCAGACAAAAAAACTTACATGAAAAACTTTAATATGCTGCTGTTTGATTATGGTAGTGCAGCATAAACTTTGCCAAAATCAAAAATGGCTCTTTTGCCTATCCGAACACGGTAAAAACAAAATGAAGCGCAATTCCTCCTGCGTGCTAAACAGTCGAAAAAGGCTTACAATCGCACTTTAAACATGCAGTTAAAACAAGATAAACTGTGCAAAAACTCACGTGATCGTTGACGCAAACCTGTTTGATCGAAATAAAAAAAACTTCAAAAAGTAAAACAAACCTGATCTACCAGGATAAACTTTTTTTTATAGATTTTTATCATTTCGCGGAAAAACACCGCTACCGCTTTTCACACTGGCTCTCCGCAAACACTTGGCGGGGCAAAACTTTTATTAATTTTTTTTTTCTCTGCCGCTTTTCACACCAGCGGGAAACAAACTTTCGGCAAACCAGACGCCGCAAAACTCTTCGTTAGCCAAAACTCTTTGCAGGCTACGGAAACACCGTCGAAAAACCAAAAAAAAAAACGTTCGTACACACGCGAAATTTAATAAAATTAAAACTGATTCTCTCTCGTCGCCACTTTAATATCTGTAAAAGCTAACGGGACTGTTGATACGTTGAGTAATAAGAAACGCGAGGTGTACTCTTCAACAGTCAACTATGAACTAATTTATTGTGTATTCATCAGAAGTTCTGAACCACTGAACCAGCCAGTTGTTCAGACAGTGTTGTATTCTAGGGTGGTCACCACAAAAATAAGGCGCATAGTAAAGGGCGATACTGTCGAGCAAATCAAAATAAGGCGCATAGTAAAGGGCGATACTTTTGAGCAGATCTAAATAAGGCGTAAAGTAAAGGGCGATACTTTCGAGCAGATCGAAAAGGTTGCATAGTAAAAGGCGAAACTATAAATTCTCGAATATCCTGTAGAAGCCTATGACCACTGCTACCATTAGTTAGATATATTGTGGTCTGATTCTCGAATATACAAAGTAAAGCGACTGAAATTCAAGTTTTAGGTTTATCATTTACAAATCTAGAACAATTTTGCTTTCATTAGAGTATTTGGATGACAAATATATTGTTCGACCGTTATTTGGGATTTGAATTTTTGATTGAAAACTTTGTTTGTCTTATTTGAGTTTTGTAGTCATTGTAAGATTCGCCCTAATCACGAAATAGTCCAGAAGTGGTTGCAAGAATAACTCTTCACTCTCACATTAGAAAGAGATAGATTTTTTTACGAATGCATGCCGAGTTTTCAAAATAAAATCTGGCAGCTCTGGTGATGACAAAAGCGCAAAAATATTTCCTTCCTTCTTTTTCTCATGCAGTAGTAACTGTCATCCTCAATGGAATATGTAGAGTTCTTTTTTTCTCACACACAAAACCCAGAAAAATATCAGCAGCTCGTTTCTCTAATTACAAGTCGTTGAAGATATTTCTAAACAAACAAAACAAATTACAATTAACAAATTGTTTGGCAAAAGTATATTTTTCTCTAATTGTGTTATAAAACGAGTGAATTGCAATGACGAGTAAATATTAATATTAACAAAATCATGGACAAATTAATTCAGAAATGTCTCGTACCTGGCTGCGAGCTTAGAACAAACAACTGCGAAGTACTTTTTTTCAACTTTCCTTCATCGGATCGAAGTCTGATTCGAATTTGGAACAAAGCGCTAGGTTTTCGTGCGAACTGTAAGCATATTCCTGATCCAAAAGTATGTGAAAAACATTTCGACGAGTCTGAAATTGATAAAAGTGTTTCGCCAGTTAAATTAAAGGTTAATGCTGTACCAAGCATTGGGGTGGTATGCACATCAAATTCTACCACGAATGAAGCAACCACCAGTAACGTAACGTCATTGACCATAGTACAGCAAAATTATTGCCGGTTGTGCGCAAAAACGGAACGACAGCCATTCAAGAATAGCATTGAAAAAATGATGAGATGTAATGATACGGCTAAATTGCTAAACATCTGCTTAGGTCCTGGACAAGACGATACGAAACTTCCTAATGGAGCTTGTGACGCTTGTTGCCACATGATCAAATTTTTGATAAAATTCATTAAAAATTGCTGTGGGGCACAGTGTAAACTATTAAAAATATATTCGGCACAAAATGAAATGACTTGTACTGGAGATATGAAACCAGCAGAAACTACTATCAAAAAAGAATTTGATGAAATTTCTCATGAGCTTCCAACGGATTACCTTGAAATTGGAATGGAGAAACAGGAAAACCATGAAGTATCAAGTAATGATTTAGAAGACATAACTGAGGATGAACGAATCTGTCGCCCAGAAAAAGACAGCGATGATGCTGAGGTTAAAAAAGAACTCGACGGTAATCAATCTGATTCTGAGTTTGATTCGCCGAAAACTTTCCAAGACTCCTCGTCGGAAAGTGAATCTGAATCGGATGATGAATATGAACCTACAGAGCCCTTAAAAGTAAAAGAAGACGATTCTGCTTGTTTAAAATTCGAAGATCACAGGATGATGTTAGATTATAAAATAAATAAAAGACGTGGTCGTCCGAGAAAAAATGCTTCACGACATTCTAACAAAACCAGGGTATCTCGTAAAACACGTGGAATTCATGACAAAAATATGGAAGACAAACCAGCATCCTTAAGTAAACAAATATGTCAAGTATGCGGAAAAATACTATCAAGTACTGCTACATTCAACGTACATATGATGACCCATACACAGCAGAAAGACATTGTTTGCCCTATATGTGATCGAAGGTTCTATGTGAAACAACAATTAAAAATTCACATCGAATCGATTCACGAAAAAAAAGAATTTGTTTGCAATATTTGTGGTCTAAAATGCCGTTGGAGGAAAAGTCTTCGACGGCATATGCTACTACATGATGATAATCCCTATAAACATAAATGCACATATTGTGACAAAGCTTTTGCAAGACCTAATCAGTTGAGGTATCACGTAATGAAGCATACTGGTGATCGTGTCTATTGCGAAATTTGTGGAGCTGATTACAGGTATATTAATTCGAGTGTGCAAATGAAATCATTTTGAATTATTAATTTTTAATTTTAGGTTTAACTATATGTTAACGCAGCATAAAATTCGCAAACATGGAGTTATTGTAGAAGGAGTGCAGTTGTACAAACAGAGTGCCCGAAAAAAGAAATCCGATAGCGGAGATCTGAATACCCGTCGTAACCGCATGGCAACTACTCAGCAGACAAACCTTCAGGCGCAGCAATCCCTCGTGCATCAACCTACTATTGCTTTACCAACGTTGTCTGCAAACGTACATGACCGTACTAATCGTAGTGATCTGTCTCATACTACAGATCTAGGAAGTCCCGCAACAAATGTGTCATTCGCTACAATAAGTTCTCCAGACCATTTCCCTAACCATTCGCAGTCACATGCAGTTATACAACCACATCATCAGCATCAACAACCCCACCATCAGGCAAATCAGTTATCAGGATTTAATGGAACTGGTTTGAATTTGCCAATGTCTCCCGGACTTATAGGATTCCCAACTATGGAAAGACCCTGAACAAACACTATGCATATGAAATAAATTCATTGAGTTATGAAAATAAACATGCCTTTTAACACAGGTTTTGCTGCAATTTTCCGCGAACAGACGTGTTTTTTTACGGTATTTTGTTGCTTGTAAAATACATCTACAAGACTTCAGAATCCAAACGCACGCACATTTGGTTTAATTAGAGAATGTAGAAAATAAAGGATACAGCAACAAAGTCCGTGGGGAAATTCGGATAAGAGATTGATTGATTGATTTCTTTTGAAGGGACTTTAACCCCAAACGGTCATTCGTCCCTAACCGGATAAGAGAGTAAAAACTCGAGAATAAATTAATAACGCGGTACTTTAAGGGCATCCTTAACAGTGCGCTACTATTTGAGTTGTTATGGGCCTAGGACAGGACGTGACAAGAGAAACCAAAAATCACCCAAAGTTCTGTCAAAGCGAAAGCCCTCTCTGATTGGTCGTTTTTACTTAGCGCACTGTTAAATTTTATTAGTCGGTACGGTTGGCCGTGCTGCGAAAACTATCGGTATTTCTTGTTCATACTGTTTTTGCCAGGGGGGATCTATCTATCAAACATTGTGTAACCAACATATTCGGCAACATGACGTTTGTTTTGGGTTTTGTTTTTTTTTTGGTCATGAAATAAACCGATGTGAAATATTATAGAATTTGAACGTTTTATTTTTCAAAACTCGAGAAACCGCGGAAAACTTTCATGAATGTGTTGTGTATTAATTTTTTCTCCCATTATTGTTCCTAGTTACAAACATCATGGACCAGAGTTGATCTGCGATAACGCACACATATATTAAATTTGACAGCAGTGAATCCCCTCTGGTTTTTGCTTATCAAGTGAATGAACAGCTTTTGGTTCAACAATTTTTTGAACCTTTTTTATACACTATACTGTGTAATCTCTATAAAAATCCACATTCGAAATGTTATTCATGTTTTTGAAACTACGTATGGTCAACAATAGCAGATTCATTTCATGAAAAGCAAGAGGAACCCAAAATGAGTTGAAATTTTGGCTGGTTCAAATAAATTCAACATATATCTTTAAATCAATTGAACTAGCATTATCAAATGAATTAATTAAAATTGAAATCCAGAACTTGGAAAATCCTTGATATTTATATGTTGCTAATTAAACATTTTTGGAAACACTGGCAAGCTTCGTGCCGAAAAATCACAATGTTTCATGAGGGCAATTTTGAACGAAAAGAAGAATAACTAGAAGCCGATTGTCACGTCTTGTCCTAGGTTATGGCGACTCCAAGTATGATGACAGTTCTACAAGGTATGCTATTCACATCGATGCATTAGTATTAGTGATCGTTATGAACTTTTTCCAATTTTGTATGAAATTTGAAATGATTTTGCATTTTAAACTAAACTTATAAAACATACTTTCCTGAAAAGTTATAGAAATGATGTTGAAACATGTTTTATTTGTGGGGAATACATAAACATGCTGCGATTTAGGTAAAATATGCTGTTTTTCATAAATTTGCCGGTAACCTTTTTGCACTTTTCGTTTTTTTATTGTAGTCTAATAGCGCTTCTAAATAGAGTCGCTTATGTTTCATACAGTAACAAAAGTCATGAGCTATGACAATGACTAAGATTATGCTCCAACTATTAGAAATATAGCATTTTTATATATTTTATTGCGACATATTTTCGCAATTTTTCACATTAAATTTAAATTAATATCAACTTCTAGTGTGTTTCAACTGGAGATTCACTCTCCAACCAAAAAAATCAGATATAAAACAACATACAACGAGAAATTTCCAAAAATGTTCTGAATTCCATACAAAACGCGAAATTTTTCATAACGAGATTTGTTTGTGTGCGTGGATAGACAAAAATGTAGCATACCTTGTAGAACTGTCATCATACTTGGATGGCGACTGTGTACCCAAGTATGATGACAGTTCTACAAGGTATGCTACATTTTTGTCTATCCACGCACACAAACATATCTCGTTATGAAAAATTTCGCGTTTTGTATGGAATTCAGAACATTTTTGGAAATTTCTCGTTTTATGTTGTTTTATATCTGATTTTTTTAGTTGGAGAGTGAATCTCCAGTTGAAACACACTAGATATTGATATTAATTTAGATTTAGTGTGAAAAGTTGCGACAATATGTCGCAATAAAATATATAAAAATGCTATATTTCTAATAGTTGGAGCATAATCTTAGTCTTTGTCATAGCTCATGACTTTTGTTACTGTATGAAACATAAGCGACTCCATTTAGAAGCGCTATTAGAGTACAAGAAAAAAACGAAAAGTGCAAAAAGGTTACCGGCAAATTGATGAAAAACAGCATATTTTACCTAGACCGCAGCATGTTTATGTATTCCCCACAAATAAAACATGTTTCAACATCATTTCTATAACTTTTCAGGAAAGAATGTTCAATAAGTTTAGTTTAAAATGCAAAATCATTTCAAATTTCATACAAAATTGGAAAAAGTTCATAACGATCACTAATACTAATGCATCGACGTGAATAGCATACCTTATAGAACTATCATCATACTTGGACTGTGTACAGCGCGGCTATTCTACTACGCACTCACTCGTTTTCACACCGGTCGTTGTTATCGTCTCTGTTTGACGTTTCATCCAGAGTTGCCGTTTCGAAATCTGTGTTTTGACGACAAAAATCTGTGAAAATCTGTGACCAGAGGATATGAACATTTGTTGGGATATGAACATTTGTTTAAAAACAAAACGAGATTGATTGAAATGCTTTATATGAACATTAAGTTTTCTTCCACTCGATTGAATTAACTATTTAGCTTTTAAAATTATATTGGAACTTGTTCCTCATCGAAGTGTTTTTCAGGTTGGTATTGAGACCAGATAAGCTTCGTATCAGAGAAAGCGGCCATGATTTAGTCAGAAGAAACTCATTCATACGTTACGTCAAAATATCGTAAATTCAATCATAATGAGGTGATTCAAACAGGTCACCTCTCTGCACACTTCATTGAGTTAGCGACCGGTACGGTATGAAGTGATGATAGAGCGCTGGTTTCTGCGTGCGAAAAAGAAAGAAGGAAGTATTTTTGCTTTTGTCATCACGCACATTTTGACAATTACATACGAGAGTTCACGTAGGTACGAACAGCCTTCGAAATCTCTTTCAACGCGAATAAACCAGGCCTATGAAAAGACGCCATTTTTATATGACCGAAAAATAACAAGCAGAATATTGGAACCACGGTGGGTTCGAAATGGAAATGGAGCCACAAAAAAGTCACATACAACCCAGTGCAAAAGCATAGGCGCGTCTAAGGCCTGGAATAAACCGAATAGAAGCGCACTGTTAAGGATGCCCTTAGATTGAATCATGCGTATGAGTAGTAAGTGGCGGATACAGGGATACCAAATGTGCAGATTTGTCTGCAAAACGCAGATTTTTGGAGTCCGTGTGCAGATTTCTAGTGATTTGCAGATAATTGCAGTTTTTCCACGATTTCTGCAGATTTTTGTCAGAGTCTCCTTATATTTGCGCAGATTTTCTTAAAATGTGTGCGGATTTTTACAGACTTTTGCCCGCGTGAGCGAAATATTTTCGGATCACGGGTAGATTTTTTTCAGCTTTCGAGCACATTTTTCCGGTTTTCGAGCAGTTGCAGACATTTTTCAAAAACAACTGGCATCTCTGGACTAATAAGAAGCACAGACTTCAAGCCAAAAACAAGAAACTTCAACAACACAACAACATGGGTATATATTGGACAATAGCCGGTAAAAAAGTGAATGCAAGAATAGAGCAAAAATCTGCTAATATACTACACGTATCAGTTGAAAACGCTGAGATTAATTTAGAGAAATTATTTCGATTAAAATTAAGCTTAGGGGTATTCTTTATGTATGTGGTTTTTATATGGACATATGAACGCAGTCGAAATGTTGGGTTGGTTCATGGATTTTTTGCATTTTTGTTGATGATGATTGCTTTTAGTTACACTAAAATAGTGAAATTCGGTAAGTATTTAAACGTAAAAAAATACTTCGTCTAAAACTTGTGTTTTTAGAGCGTCTTGTCCTTATTAAGGATTTTGCTTTGCAATATTCGACACATTTTACGAATGGAGGTACTAAAACTGAACTAATTCCAATCAAACATATACATGATGTGGTAATAAATGAAATGTTTTATAATGTAAGTATCAATGTAAAGGGTGTCGTGGAGGTGTCGTCATTTGATAGTGTAAAAATAATTTGATTTTTCCCATTCTATTGACAGGATGGCAACAAAATGATTAATTCCCTGATAGCCGTTGCGGAACAGACTGGTCTAGAATTCTTTTTTTTTTTCAAAATGATTTTTTGGCATAAGTAACATCTACTTAAAAAGCTGAACTTAAGAAGTTAAGAAAATCTCAAAATATTGAACTTTAATATCAACTTATACCATGTTGAAATTTCGTCCGAACAGAACGGCCATTCTTTTTCGGAACACAGTGGTCTTCGTACATAGATCGGCGGTATACCTTCATGTAACATATTAATGTGAAATGTAATATGTAACATGTCACATGTGATTTGTAGCATGTTGCACGTTCTATAATGTGTGAAATAACATGTAATATATGTCATAAGTGACACATATACCACTCTGTTCTGCAACGGCTCGTAAACAATTTTACCTGATAGCTCTAGGCAGGGCTATACATTGAACTACGGCATGATAAATGCTTTACGCGTATACTTTGTCATCAGTCTTAGTACACTGCCATAGTGAGGGCGTAGAGCGTGCCCTGGTTAAATTTACAGTCCTGTTCAGAGCTATACATAAACCTACGGTAGGGTAAATATGAACGAGAAGAGTTGCGCCCCTACTACAGACGGTTGGGTTTTGGGTTCAGGTTTAAATATTTTAAAAATGTCGGGTTCAGTTTAAGTTTGGGTTTGAAATCAAGAAACCAGACTATAAAATCTCTGGTTCGGGTTTCACAAAATCGGATTCGGGTTTCATAGAAATAAAATATTCGGGTTAGGGTCGGATTTGATCGAAAAAAAAGTTTCGGGTTCGTCGGATCGGGCTTCAACCGACAAAAAAAAACGGGTTCGGGTCGGAAAAATGAATAAAAAAATTTTTTTTTCAGCATGTCATTTCCGACTTCGCTGAAACTTCGCGCAGTTATTCCTTTTTGATATTCCTGGGCGGTAAAAAATTAGTATCGGTCGGCGGTGGTAGATCCGCAAACGACAACCGCAGCTCCCAAATCCATTATGACTCTAAGAAATCGTGCTGTTGATTTCAAAAATAAGCGAACGTTTTTTTAATGTTATGGTGATATTTATTCGATGATTTTTTTGCATAAGATCTTTCACAAAACCTTAGCAACACTTTTTAAAACGAGTTGCAGATAATTGAAGGGGTCTTTAATTAAAAAAAACAGTTATTTTGAATGCAACAGGAACAGAAGAATAGATCTGTATCATGCTTGGTCAATTTCGGCTACATCTGCCTCTTCTCCAGGGAGAATTAATGAAAAAGACGTTTCGACTGGAGCAATAGTACTTGCTATGCATTTCAACTTGGTGTCATATCCAAGCATGGAAATTTTCACCCACTAGCAATATTTCATGCAAATGTGTTCTTTGATTCATCAGGTATCGTTCAATTGTTTTCACTCGCGTACAAGTTTTCCATAGAAACGCTGCTGATTGTGATATTATCGCCAGTGATACAAAATTATGAATCCAAATGAACGTTACGTACCGGAGCAAATAGGTATCATCAATGCTTACGGAAATGGTAGCATGGTGCATTAGCATGTGATATTTGAATTTCAAATTTTGAAATCACTAAGAATCATAGCGGTATAACACGGTGAAAGCACGACGTGGGGTAACCGAATTACGCCTGCAAGCAACCAACATTTGAAAGAATCGCTGCGATCGCTCGAGTGCAATCGTATACGATTCTTTCGTGAAACACTCGCTATATGTTGCTCTCTCCCCCTGAAGCAGGCAATACTGAAACAAAATCAAAGAAAGCTACCATATTTTTTTTTTTTTGATATAAGTTGTCTCTTGCATGCGTGAGAATGTGTAACTTTTAATAGCGATGGTTTGCTGGAATTAAAAGCTTATGAATAGCAAGTTCAGAAATGATATCCGAATGATTGTTATGCGATACGATTTTTTTCATCCTTGGTCATATTCTTCAACTTTGAATATTACAAAATGTCCCTTAGTTTGGGTTATGGACGGAACATTCCCATTGAGCAATTTTTTTTTTTTTAAACTCTAATATTTATTTAGGCCCAACCGCAAAGCATAACGGGGCCGAATATCTTTTGGAGTAGGGAAAAGCCAGCTTGAGTAGAGCCTGTATCCCGACTGCTCCTCCTCAAACAGGCATAAAAACCCTCTCATCTTTTCTCTTTTATAAATACAATTTAAAAATACATATCATTTAAACCTACGGCTAACAATAACAATAATAAATAAAGTTCTTCTCTGTATGAGTAAATATCAATTCTTAATACTATTCGTTAAGGTGTGATGGTTCCTTATATCTTTAGAAATCAAAACTTATATCTATGTTTTGTGGATCATGTCTCTCAGAAAGAAGCGATGATTCATGTGTCTCTAAAAAGATCAATAAAAGAAAAAAAAAGGAACAGAATTAGTGTGAAACTTTTTGATGGAGGTTGTGTTGGAAAAATTAGAAGAAGAAGCAAGGAGATAATCAAATTCGATACTTGATATCTCTTAAAAAGTCATAAATAGGTATTACAAGCGCTGGGTTGCGGCTAGCAAGCGCATCCCGTACTTGCATTGTAAATGTCACTTTCTGTTTTCGGAGAGAATCAATAAGCTTGGTCCTTGCTCTGTGGTACTTAGGGCATACGAAGACTATATGATCTATATCTTCGTACCCTCCACATTCGCACAGATTACTATCGACTAAGTTTATTCGATAAAGGTGTGCGTTTGCAACATAGTGATTGGACATTAGGCGCGAAATAACTCGAATGAAATCTCGAGTTAAATCTAACCCTTTGAACCAAGCTTTTGTAGACACTTTGGGCAAGATCGAGTGCATCCATCGCCCAAGATCGTCTTTATCCCATTTTTCGGTCTATCAAATATATCTCCTTCTAAGGCACCCCTTTTCGCTAATAAATCAGCTTCTTCATTGCCTGGGATTGAGCAATGAGAGGGGACCCACACAAAGCGGATAATGAAAGACCGATCAACCAGCACTTCTAATATCCGTCTAATTTCCGGAAGGAAATAGGACGGGTGCTTGACCGGTTTAATCGATCGGAGAGCTTCGAAAGAACTGAGGCTGTCCGAGAAGATGAAATAATTGCCTGGTGTCTTGAGCTCGATAATTCGCAGCGAATTGTGTATGGCAGCTAATTCAGCTACATATATAGAACAAGGCTGTGTCAGTTTGCGGGATATGTGATGATCTGTGTTAAAAACGCCATATCCGGATTGTCCATCCATCACAGATCCGTCCGTGAAAAAGGAGTTCTGTTCTGGGAGGTGGCCGAATTTTGCCGAAAATATTAATGGCACAACTGTTGGTTTAAGGTGTTCGGGAATTCCATGGATTTCTAGTTTCATCGTCAAATCAAATACAACAGAAGAATTGTTGAGCGATGTTGAAATCTCACGGGATGGAGCAACAACCGAAGGGTTTATCTCCATGGTCATGAACCGCTGGTATACTGACATACAGGGTTTCTGAACAACTTCCAAACACCTCTCATAGTCGCTTTTTTGAAAAGACTACCATCTGCGTTTTTTCAAGCGAGAATTCGATTCCAAGACAACTGGCCCGACCGGTCAGATTATCTAGCGTATTTTGCAGGCTGTTTTTCATGTCTACAGCTAAAGTCGCCGTGACTGATACAACGCAGTCGTCAGCTAACTGGCGCATTGTACAGCCGTCCGTCAAGCATGTGTCGATGTCACTGATGTAGAAGTTGTACAACAGCGGACTCAGACAAGAGCCTTGGGGGAGACCCATGTAGCTTGTTTGTGTTATTGTTAAAGAACCGTGGTTGAAAAGTAAATGCTTTTCAGACAGCAGGTTGATCAAAAAGTTTGTTAATATAGGGGAGAATCCTCTCTGATGCAGTTTCTCGGAAAGAATTTCGATTGAAACTGAATCAAATGCGCCTGTGATATCCAGGAAAATCGAGGTCATTTGTTGTTTGCTGCCAAGAGCCATTTCCGCTTCTGTGGCTAGCAATGCCAGGCAATCGTTAGGGCCCTTGCCCCTACGAAAGCCGAACTGGGTCTCTGATAGTTGGTTAGTTGTTTCTGCCCAGTTGTCAAGTCTACGCAGAATCATTTTTTCAAGCAATTTGCGTATGCATGAGAGCATCGCAATCGGCCTGTACGAGCGGTGATCTGCGGCAGGTTTGTCTGGCTTTTTGATTGCGATAATCTTAACCTGTCTCCAAGCTTCCGGAATCATATTGTTCCTGATAAGCTTATTAAACAGTTTAAGAAATCGTAGCTTGGCCGAGTCCGGCAGGTTTTTCATCAAATTAAATTTGATCCTGTCCGGTCCTGGAGCCTTATTCTTGCAAGACGCGAGGGCAATTGAAAACTCCAACATGGTAAAATCTGGTTCTTCAATAGCCGTTGTATCGCTGAATTTTTGCTGTGATGGGACAGCGTCTGGGCATACCTTTTTCGCGAAATCATAGATCCAACGTTCAGAGTATTCATTAGCCTCATTACTGTCGGACCTATTGCGCATTTTTCGAGCCGTATTCCAGAGATAGCTCATAGAAGCATCTCTGGGTAACGTGCTTATGAAATTTTGCCAGTATGATCTTTTTTTCAGTTTGTGTAGCTTAGACTGTTTTATTTCAAGCTCCCTAAACTGATCATAAAGCTCAATTGAGCCACCATTCCTGAATGCTAAGTATGATGCTTTTAGAGCTTTTTTCATCTCGGTGCAATCTTTGTCCCACCATTGTTTGTTGGGACGAATTTTCAACTTGTTCTCAGGGGCGGGCCTCGTCTGAGATTGCAACGCGCTATCTAGCACTAATGTTGCAAGGAAGTTGTATTCGTCAGATGGGGAAAGCTCTTCGTTTGTTTCGAGACCCTGGGATATTATGTTCGAGAATTTTTCCCAATCAATATTCCGGGTAAGATCATACTCTACTTCGACTGTGGTAGCAGAATGGAGCCTGTTCATAATCGAAATACTGATTGGCAAATGGTCGCTGCCGTGGGGATCTTGAATAATCTCCCATTTGCAGTCCAAAGCTATTGAGGAGGAGCACATCGACAAGTCTAATGTGCTCTCTCGTATTGGAGGCCTTGCTATTCTCGTAGCTAACCCAGGTATGTTCAATAAGGTCAGATCGAAGTCGTCTAACAAACTTTCAATGAGAACAGCACGGCTGTCATCCCTGGGTGCTCCCCACGCCGTACCGTGAGAGTTGAAATCTCCCAGGATAAGGCGTGGAGTCGGAAGAAGTTCAGCTATTTGTGTCAGCTGCAACCGATTAATAGTAGCTCTAGGCGGAATGTAGACTGATGCAACAGTGAGGCCCTCACCAGCAATTGTTATATGGCAAGCAACAATTTCTATACCGTCAATTGCTGGGAGAGGAATACGGAAGAATGTGTAGCATTTTTTGATACCAAGGAGCACTCCGCCATAAGAGTTTCCTCGGTCTAAACGGATGATATTGAAGTCTGGTACGGCTAGTGTCGTATCAGTTGATAACCATGTTTCAGATAGCGCGAAAATATCGCATTTGCTATCGTGAACCAGAAGTTTAAATTTATCTAATTTGGGGATCAAACTTCTACAGTTCCATTGTATGATCCTTGTTGTCGATTCGTCACTTCTGTTGTCTAATTTATACATCGAAGGATACGAACGCGAGGAGAGGCCATTTGGTGCTTAGTTGCTTACCCAACATGCAGATTGTTGGAAGCCAAGCCGAGATCATACTTTTAAGAGTATCGGATAAACCAAAAGTGGTAAATATCCATTCAACGATCATTTTGAATGAGATACGTCCATCAGTGGTCTGTATTTCAGGTTCCGATGACTGTTTTTTGGCGGAAGCAGATTGTTTTCCTGGTAGTTTGGGAAACTCTTTATCGAAATTGTTACCCTCAGGATTAAGCTTGAATCCTGGAGGTGACGGCTTAGCAATATTTTGCTTAGGAGGACCACTTGGGGTATCTGTATGCGTTTTCTTCTGCTCTTTTCTAGGGAGCTTGGGGGAAGATACGCTTGGTCGTTTCCGCACGGCCCCGCTTGACGGAAGAGGTTGATATACCTCTTCATCATCATTGGGATCGTCATGTTCCAAGCTGGAATACGGATTTTCCTGATGCTGTAAGGCAGTCTTTAGCATCTGTGCAAATGACTGCTTACAGCGTTGTTTCGTCGATTTTTTCAACGCTTCTGAGCGCAATTTATATGTTGAGCACGCTTCTATTTTATGTGGTTCACCTCCACATAGACAGCATTTTACGTGCTGTTCGCTACAAGTGTGGTTAATCTCGGAGATTTCACCGCACTTGAAGCATTTAGATTTCTTATTGCAGTGGGTTTTCGTGTGCCCTAACTGCAAACAGTTCATACACGTCATGACTTTCGGAAAAAAAAGTCTTACGGGTAGTCGAAGCTTGTGAAGCTCGACAAAATCCGGGAGTACTTTTCCCTCAAAAGTTACTCTAAACGAGTCGTTTGGGGAATATTTGCCCGTATTGTCCTTGGAATACATTCTCCTGCATTCAAGGATCTTGATTTCAGGAAGGGATGGATTTTTAAAACATCCAACACCTTTCATAATATCTTCTTCAGTGAGGTCAGCCTCTGTGATAACACCTTCTATTTCAACAACGCGTGCCGGTATATAAACGCGGTACTCGATGTTGAAATTTGCATCCTGGACGACAGCATTTGCTTGTCGAGGATCAGAAAAGGTTGCCTTCAGCTTGTCCGTTTTGACTTTAAAAATCTCAGTCAAACTGGTGTAATCTTTCTTCAGAGTTTTGCATATCTGCATAACTCTGAGAGGTTTATTTTTGGGTCGGAAAAACACGACCCAACGAAGACCGGGTTGGTTCACCTGGTACTGTTTGACCCGTATTGGCACATCATTAGTGGATGGGACAATCGGGGCAGTTTTACGGGGCCTTTTACGCTTCTTTACTACATCAAAGAAAGCGTTGTTGTAATTTATGGGAATCTCGGCAAAGTCCATCCCGGACTCTTCACCCTCTGAGGAGGATGAAAGGTCCGGTGGGGTAGCCAGACCCCTAACCGCCATTCAACGGCTGCGCAATGTATCAAGTATAAGAATATGTAATATACTAATGTATACAAGGTAAAAAAAAATGAATATATGTATTATAAAAAGAATGCAAGATAGATCAGTTATGTATATACACAAGTGGGGAAGAGAATAAATAAAAAGTGTCACTTATCTTTGTATGTAGTTGTAATCAGCTCTAGCGGGAGTTACATCGACTGCAAAACGGCGCCGCCGATTTTCTCCTCTATCAACGCACGCGCCAAAAACTAGCACGACACCTTCCAGCACAGTTGCGATGTTGCACCGTCTGAGAAACGGCGTCACCGCCTCCTTTCCCTCGCCGGAGCTCCGATCAAATCGCCCTGTTCTGCTGGGAGAAGAAGCAAACCGAAAAACAAGCGCTGCACCTTCCAGCACACGCGCCAAAAGCAAGCACTTCACCACTACCACACACTGTTCTTCACCAGCGAGCGCTAGAAAGAACGGTAAATTAATTTAAGCGAACTGCGGAGCGCACAAGAAAATGAACTTTCCTCTTCGGCTGCCGAATAAGCAATCCCCATTGAGCAATTGTAGAATATTTTCGTAGTTTGGAAACACATGTTGTGTTTCCTCCTGTGTAAGCTTCATTCTATAATTCGGTTTAATAGCTTTTTATATTAAGAAGTATCTAAAACTTAAGACGAACAATAGCAAGACACGCAGCTCCCTGCATGTGACTGTAAAAAAGGTCGAAACGCCCGTAACGCGCCCAAGAAACGTTAACTGTGTCTATATGCGTGTTATCGGTTCGGCACGTTTGACAAGACATTTCTGTAGTTTAAGTAGTTTATGCCCATTACACAGACAAATTCACCATTAATGTTTAAATCAAATCATTGCTTTTTTATTTATATATTATCTCAAGTATTCTTTGTAAACATGTTTCATGATGTTTCAGTGAAAATATGAAACTTATCAAATTACTTCTTCAGGTTTTCCATCAGTGTTCTTATTTTGGCAGCTGCGGTTGTCATTTTTATTTTCTGCAGTACACTAAGGTCGCTCTTTACGCGTTTTTTTTACGCGGATTCCGGAATTTCCGCGTTTTTTTTACGCGGATTCCGGAATTTACGCGGATTCCGAAATTTACGCGTTTTTTTTACGCGGATTCCAGAAATTTACGCGGTATTTTTGTTTGCGCGGATTTCGGTTTCCCTTCACTTGGAATGCAGAATTAACGATGTTTTTCTACGCGGATTCCGGAATTTACGCGGTTCTTGTTTACGCGGATTCCGGAATTTACGTGGTTTTTTTTACGCGGATTCCGGAATTTACGCGGTTTTTTATGCGGATTCCGGAATTTACGCGGTTTTTTTTACGCGGCATGTATCCCCGCATAAAAAGCGACTTTAGTGTATTCTAGATTTCAACTTGACCAGCAATATAGACGTCATTTTATGATATCAGTTCTTCATTTAGACTCACGACTGCTGTTTCATAAGGGCCTATCCCAAACTGTGACTGATGGATAAAATTTTCCATATCAGAAAAAGGTTTCTTTAATTGAATTTGCGTCTTTAGCAAAGTTGTAGGCAATTAAATTGCGGCTCTAGAAAAGATATGACTGATTTCTTTCTAGAAATTTTCTGGACCAAATTTGGAAATTTTCCAAATAATAAATATCTCAAAAGAACCTTTTTAAAAAATCTACCAATCAGCATTGGTTTTTGAAATAGCGTAGACTGCCTCAGGCGCAAGATTAACAGCGGAAACTGTCTACTCAATCTCGCAGAACCCGGCTCTCCGAATCTGAATTTACTTGATATAAACACACACAGTTTAAAATGGTTACCTTGTGAGTTCGTCTTATTTTTACAACCTTGTGATAACGGGGTTGGCCGGTAAGTCACAGAGAACAGACGTTCATATTATTTTCAAATGATGCGTAAAAACTTGCAACCTTCATTTATTCGTAAGTGGTAATGCTCCCGATCACGAATCAATCGATTTCAAACCTTCCCCATCTTCGTAAAATCATTCCACTTTCAAAATGGTCGTGAAATGATTCCACGGAATGCCGCTTTTTCCGTTTTCACTTCAGTGATATTATTGTGCCGTGTCAAATAAAGGTTGTGCACAAAAAAAACTTCAGTGATATGACTGAACTACTACTAAGGGACTACTAAGGGATTAAGGGTGCGTGCTTCCGGGTGGCGGATGGGAGCTAAGAGAGATCATGAAAGTCAGATACCTACACACTAAATTTTTATTGCTGGAAACCAGCAAAATTTTGCTGATATTCTTCATGCTGGAAAATCAGCTATGATATCAGCAAACTTTCTCGCTGAAACGATCAGCAAATCGAAACGTCAAATTTTTGACACCATTTTGCTGAAAATCAGTTGTTTGAATTAATTGCTGCCTGTTCAGCATTTGAGCATTTGACATGAATTTGCTTATGTATCTCAGCAAAAGTCAGACAACACACAGAATGTTCTTTTGTTTTTTGTTATTTTATTAAAACAAATGTTTTACATTGCGAATATTTATTTTAAAGTTATCTGACTTTAAATCTGAATTATCAGTATGAACTTTCAAATGTCTTTGTTGCCCATCGATATAACCTTCCACTAATTGGTAGCAGAAATAGCAGTTTATTGCCCATATTCCCAAATTCCTAGAAAAACTGAAAATTAACTTATCAAACACTTTATTTATATCACAATCATTAAATTTAAGCGCATGCAAGGCATTTTTAAATTCCTTATCCATGATACAAACCCTTATAAGCTCATTTTTATTTCTCTATAGTTTTGTTCACTTTTTCGCACAAAATGGCGATTGTTCTGACAGTTTGACGGATGGAGTTGCCAGAAATTAAGCAATTACCAGCAATTTGCTGATTTCCGGCAAACAGAATTCTGAATGCTGATAATCAGCAAGAATATTTTTACTGATTTTTTTCAGTGTTTTGAAGTAGAATACTTCTCTCAGGAAGTTCGGCTACATACGGATGTGAAATGAAAAGCTAAAACCGAAAAAAGTGAAAAATATGTCCAATTTGAAATGCTAATAAATCGGTTAGTATTCGATGGATTTCCTTCATTCTTGCAGCAATAGATTGGAAAATCTTCTAAGATTCTTTCCAAATGCAGATAATTGTAATTTTATTATTCAAACGATTGTACTATTGAAAATAGTCAAGCCTTGTCAAAACGAAAAATTCGGCCTCTGATTGGTCTTTATATGATTGCTTCCCAAGTACGGTCGACAGAATCATAGACCTTGCCATTTGAAATGTGCATTTTGGCCTATATAAGAGCCTGTTTCACCCGAAGCCGCTCATTATAATTATAGACTGCGACAAAAGCAGTCCTCCCTTAGCAGCAGCAGTAGAAGTGCAGTGGATACAGCAGCAGTATCAGCATCGATAGCAGCGGATAGCGGTCACAGCCGTGGTATGGCAACGGATAGCGCAGCGCGTCTCAGCATCGATAGCAGGGGCAGCTGATGCAGGGCAGCGGATACCAATGGCAGCGAATAGCGACCACAGCTGTGGAAACGGATATCATCATCGATAGCAGCAGGGCCAGCTGATGCAGTGAGACATTTTAATGAAATGCTGTCTCTGAACGACGTGCACACTAGTAAATGCATCCAATGAAAAGAACGTTCTGGAAAGCTGGCGTTCAAAATACATGAGTCGTCTAGTTTTGAGTGTCAAGCTTTTCAGTGTTTATTTTCCCCCAAGAATAACTTTATTCGCACTGCCAGTGATAACGCAAAGATGTGATCGGCATCTTATCAGACATTGAATTGAACAACAAATTGTCCTTTTCAGGATTAAATAAAAACCTTATTGAAGAGTTGATATTTTCTCTAAAATCAATTTACTCTTTCAAGAAATTTGGAACAGATATATATTTGGCTTGACGTTGAAGCGCAAAATTCGACTGATCTGATGCAGATGCAGCGCAGCGGATACCAATGGCAACGGAAGCGTCCACTGCTGTGGCAACGGGGATAGCGCAGCGGTTGCAGTTGATTTCAACATCAATATAAGCAGGGCCAGCTGATGCAGTGGGGCATCTAATGAAATGCTGTCTCTGAGCGATAGCGGGCACACTAGTGAATGCATTTAATGAAAAGAACGTTCTGGAAACCTGGCGAAATTTGGAGCAGATATATATTAAGCTTCATCTCCGTGTCTCAGAACGTACTGAATTATCTTCTATTTCAGTCATGAGCACAACATCCGGATTAATATGGAAGTGTGTCAATAATTTATACAAATAAGACGGGAGCTTCACAGCCCATTGGGCCAGTGAATACAAATCGTGAAGATATAAGTTGTTTAATTCATTTGTTTGTCAAAGCTCAGAATTTCTGCATTACCTGTATGTATTTGTTTGTGAAGTCATTTGATTCATGCTGCTCTAGAGAATGCGGATAGATACCAGAAAAACAACAAAAAGTCGGCACATCAAATTTTCATTGCTGGAAACCACCAAAATTTTGCTGATTTTTGGTGTGCTGTGCTTCCAGCAATCTGTTCAGCAAAATGAAATTTGCTAATTATCAATTGCATAAAAGTGACAGGTCGTTTGCTGCATGTTCAGTAAAACAAAATACAACTTGCTGGTTGTCAGCTATGACAATTTGCTGTTCATTCAGCAAAGCATAAATCAATTTGCTGGTTAACCAGTAAGTTCAAGGGAACCATGTTTCCGTCAGGCACCAGATTCCATCCACACATCGGATCATAGGCAAATTACTGTTGAACTAGAGATGTATGATTATCATTTCAACTTTTAAGTTCATCTAGCTCAACAAGGACTTAGCTATGGTCCCATATTCGCTATCAGGAGCTTAGCGATGATCCCGTACCAGCTGCACAGCGATTTGGCGCGTTTTACTAATGACAGCTTGACGTAAATTTTTTGCCATATCAATTCTTTTGCTGAATTCCAGCAAACATTCATTTACTGTTTTCTGTTCAGCAAATAGTTTTGCTGTATTTTCGCGAATCACTGAATCGATTACTGGTTTTCAGTAAATGTATCATTGTTTCAGTTGAAAACCGAAATAATGACTCGCGACTTTCGATTTTTGAACCTTATACACAATGCGCATAATGTATAAATTTAATTGTGAAAATTGAATATTATTGCGTTGCTTTTTAGATTCACCAAAGTGTTTATTTTTTCTTGCTCTTTTTTCTATCGCTGTCTTGGCGACGGTTTGAAAGTGTGGAGTGTGTGGTGTTATTACATACAATAAGGAGAGTGTTTTTCGAGCAGCTGCTCCACATAGTTTTATAGTGATTGGATGCTCATTAGGGATTTATTCATTGGCATAGTGCAAATTATATTTGGCTTGTATCTAGTTAAATTTGAAGTAAAAATTTGCCAATAAGATCAAAACCATGCATCGCCGTTTACAGTGTTTATGTGCTATCTCTTTTCAACGAATGAAATGTTGTATGGATTAAACGAGTGTGTGAAGGCATACATGCATGTTGCCAATGTACTTCTATTTAAAGAAAAGTCCAAAAACGATGAAAACAACTGGAAAATGCAGAGATGAAAGCTAAGTATACGTTTTGTCTTGTCTGTATTGTAAAGTGATATGTTGATGCTTGTTTCTAGTTTTACTTTATGTGAGAAAACAGATACAGAGAGATTTTGATTTCATCGTTGAAATTGTGTGCGCGGTATTTTTTTCCGCAGAGTTTCAGTAACAAGTTTTAGTTTTGTCCACAAAGTGTTAGTGTGGTTTGTGGAGTTTGGAGTATGTGTTTCTCAGGAATCATATGCTTAGATTTTTTGATTGTTCTAGCTTTTGAACAGTTGTTTTACATAATTTGTTATATTTATGACTAGTTCGGCACTTTTACACATTGAGGATGCATGTTGGTCCCAAACATGATCTGTTGGTTCTTGTGTAATTACAGCTGATTTGGCAATAAAGGAGTAGCAACCGCGGGCAGTCAATCATGCTCATGCTCATGCTCATCTAGATTTAATATTTAGCTTTAAGCAAATAATATTTTAGATGCATTTTGAATGATTATGATACAGATTTTAGTTAGAATTTTTGGTTTATTTATGGTTAGAATTTTTGGTTTATTCTAGGTTCCGAAAACAAGACAGATGCAGAAACAAGAATCAACAGCATTGTCTTTTTCACCCTATCACTGCCAGACAGTGGAATATAGAAGGTCATACATACACATACATTTATGGTTCAACAATAAATTTCAAAACCCTCTTTTGTATAATTTTGGTCACTATTTGGTCGTTATCCGGTCTCTAATTGGTCAATATTTAATGAAAAAAGTCACTAAAGTCACTATTATTTTGCTACTAGCCCTGATATTTCACGAGAAAATCGTAACCAAATATCGCTAGCGGCAAAGATGTGTTTCGTGGAAGTTTTCTTCGACCGGGAAAAATATCTAGATGTGTGAAAGTGGCAGTTTAAATTTTGTCAAAAAAACAATAAAAATGTTTGAGTTTTTAATGGAGTGATTCATTCATGCGAACAGAAAAACTTCAACGTCAAAGGTAAGTTAATACACATTGAGTTTCTGAGTGGAATAAAAGCAGTAGAGCTTGGCAAACTGAATCCTGCCCACAATACATATCACATGATGAAGCCGTCAGTTACCCTATATATATATATTAAATACGGGTCAATTCTTTTGATATTGATATGTCAAATGAATTGAAAGTCTGAAAATAATAATAGAATCTATTAGATTCTAATATTATTTTGAGGCGGGGCTTACCGAATGGAAATTGACTTCGGAATGCGCTGCAAGTACTCAGTCATTCTGCAAAGGGTCTTTGGAAGGTCGGTAGAGCTAACACCTTCTAGGTTCCGAAAACAAGACAGAAGCAAACAAGAATCAACAGCATTGTCTTTTTTCACCCTATCACTGCCAGACAGTGGAATCTAGAAGGTCATACATACATACATACATACATATACACAATGCGCATAATGTCGCATCCAGTGCGCTGTATAGCGCATCTGACGCGCAATACAGCGCACTAGATGCGACACTATGCGCATTGTGCATAAGGTAAAAAAATCGAAAGTCGCGAGTCGATATTTCGATTTTCAACTGGAACAATAATATCAAAAATTCAATAAAAAAATCTCAGCTATTGTATCGATACTTCTGGTATCGATACTTCTTGACCGATATTTTGGGTATCTCGATACTTTTGGTTCCTCGGGTATCGATACTGAAGTATCGATACTCTCCGTCGTATCGCCCAATGCTAATTTGAAATCACTAAGAATCATAGCGGTATAACACGGTGAAAGCACGACGTGGGGTAACCGAATTACGCCTGCAAGCAACCAACATTTGAAAGAATCGCTGCGATCGCTCGAGTGCAATCGTATACGATTCTTTCGTGAAACACTCGCTATATGTTGCTCTCTCCCCCTGAAGCAGGCAATACTGAAACAAAATCATCAAAGAAAGCTACCATTTTTTTTTTGCTATAAGTTGTCTCTTGCATGCGTGAGAATGTGTAACTTTTAATAGCGATGGTTTGCTGGAATTAAAAGCTTATGAATAGCAAGTTCAGAAATGATATCCGAATGATTGTTATGCGATACGATTTTTTTCATCCTTGGTCATATTCTTCAACTTTGAATATTACAAAATGTCCCTTAGTTTGGGTTATGGACGGAACATTCCCATTGAGCAATTGTAGAATATTTTCGTAGTTTGGAAACACATGTTGTGTTTCCTCCTGTGTAAGTTTCATTCTATAATTCGGTTTAATAGCTTTTTGGTTATATTAAGAAGTATCTAAAACCTAAGACGAACAATAGCAAGACACGCAGCTCCCTGCATGTGACTGTAAAAAAGGTCGAAACGCCCGTAACGCGCCCAAGAAACATTAACTGTGTCTATATGCGTGTTATCGGTTCGGCACGTTTGACAAGACATTTCTGTAGTTTAAGTAGTTTATGCCCATTACACAGACAAATTCACCATTAATGTTTAAATCAAATCATTGCTTTTTTATTTATATATTATCTCAAGTATTCTTTGTAAACATGTTTCATGATGTTTCAGTGAAAATATGAAACTTATCAAATTACTTCTTCAGGTTTTCCATCAGTGTTCTTATTTTGGCAGCTGCGGTTGTCATTTTTATTTTCCGCAGTACACTAAGGTCGCTCTTTACGCGTTTCTTTTACGCGGATTCCGGAATTTCCGCGGTTTTTTTTACGCGGATTCCGGAATTTACGCGTTTTTTTACGCGGATTCCGAAATTTACGCGTTTTTTTACGCGGATTCCGGAATTTACGCGGTTCTTGATTACGGGGATTCCGGAATTTACGTGGTTTTTTTTACGCGGATTCCGGAATTTACGCGGTTTTTTATGCGGATTCCGGAATTTACGCGGTTTTTTTACGCGGCGTGTATCCCCGCATAAAAAGCGACTTTAGTGTATTCTAGATTACAACTTGACCAGCAATATAGACGTCATTTTATGATATCAGTTCTTCATTTAGACTCACGATATGACTGATTTCTTTCTAGAAATTTTCTGGACCAAATTTGGAAATTTTCCAAATAATAAATATCTCAAAAGAACCTTTTTAAAAAATCTACCAATCAGCATTGGTTTTTGAAATAGCGTAGACTGCCTCAGGCGCAAGATTAACAGCGGAAACTGTCTACTCAATCTCGCAGAACCCGGCTCTCCGAATCTGAATTTACTTGATATAAACACACACAGTTTAAAATGGTTACCTTGTGAGTTCGTCTTATTTTTACAACCTTGTGATAACGGGGTTGGCCGGTAAGTCACAGAGAACAGACGTTCATATTATTTTCAAATGATGCGTAAAAACTTGCAACTTTCATTTATTCGGAAGTGGTAATGCTCCCGATCACGAATCAATCGATTTCAAACCTTCCCCATCTTCGTAAAATCATTCCACTTTCAAAATGGTCGTGAAATGATTCCACGGAATGCCGCTTTTTCCGTTTTCACTTCAGTGATATTATTGTGCCGTGTTAAATAAAGGTTGTGAACAAAAAAAACTTCAGTGATATGACTGAAATACTTTATTCGCACTGCCAGTGATAACGCAAAGATGTGATCGGCATCTTATCAGACATTGAATTGAACAACAAATTGTCCTTTTCAGGATTAAATAAAAACCTTATTGAAGAGTTGATATTTTCTCTAAAATCAATTTACTCTTTCAAGAAATTTGGAACAGATATATATTTGGCTTGACGTTGAAGCACAAAATTCGACTGATCTGATGCAGATGCAGCGCAGCGGATACCAATGGCAACGGAAGCGTCCACTGTTGTGGCAACGGGGATAGCGCAGCGGTTGCAGTTGATTTCAACATCAATATAAGCAGGGCCAGCTGATGCAGTGGGGCATCTAATGAAATGCTGTCTCTGAGCGATAGCGGGCACACTAGTGAATGCATTTAATGAAAAGAACGTTCTGGAAACCTGGCGAAATTTGGAGCAGATATATATTAAGCTTCATCTCCGTGTCTCAGAACGTACTGAATTATCTTCTATTTCAGTCATGAGCACAACATAGCTTTGATTATCAGCATAAAAATTAATTTTTCGCACAATCAAAATTCAAAAATTGTCATGTTCAAACATGACAAGCAACTTACTCTATTAATGAAAATGCTCGATTCTTGTTGAAGCGCAAAATTCGATTGATCTGATTGGTTGTTAATATGATTGCTTCCCAAACACAGTCGACAGAAACATAGACCTTGCAATTTGAATGTGCTGTTTGTCTGTATAAGAGTAAGTATGGGAAATATCGACTAAAATGGCTATCAATAGTTATCAATGATTTCCTAGGTTTTTCATCCCTATATAAGAGCCTGTTTCAGTCGAAGCCGCTCATAATAGTTCTAGACAGCGACAACAGCAGTTCTCCCTTAGCAATAGCAGCAGTAATACAGTGGATACCAGGCGGATAGCGGCAACAGCTGTGGCATAGCAATGGATAGCGCACTAGTTGCAGCGAATCTCAACATCGATAGCAGCTGGGCCAGCTGATGCAGGGACAGCGGATACCAATAGCAGCGTTTAGCGGCCAAAACATTGGCATGGCTATGGATAGCGTAGCAGTTGCAGCGGGTATCAGCATCGATAGTAGCTGATGCAGTGAGGCACTTTAGTGCAATGCAGTCTCTGCGCGATAGCGGGCGTAAATGCATTCAATAAAAAGTTAACTCATTTCTTCAACACATGAACCGTCTAGTTTTGAGTGTTAAATCAGCTTTTCACTGTTTACTTAATCACAAGGAATAATTTGATTCGCACTGTCAGTGATAACGCCAAGATGTGATCAGTATCTTATTCGATATTGAACAACAAATGAAAAAATGACTGACACGCAAGCAGCCGGGTTATCTGTCTTGTAAAAGTATTCTACTTCATCCTTGCGGTCGTGGCTTTGCACACAACCCTCCTGTTTTTTTTTGCTGAAAATTCTTTTCAGATTTTGGTGTGTATGTTGTAGCTCTTCCTATCACTGAAATAATCTCACATATTCAGATTATATGGGAGCGTTATAAATTTGCACTATTAGAACTTCCAATCAAAACGATGTGATCGAAAATGTGTCATGCATTCTTCATAGGATCGTCTGATGGACTTACATTACTACCAAGCTTTTAAATAGATAGGCAAATCATTTAAAAACTAAAGAACATATAATCGATTAAACTCATTGGAAATGCCATAATTTATATCTTGACAAACAATAACAATTTTATCGGAAAATCTCATGCATTCCTTGTTATTATCCTAAAGAAATAACTTCACTAAAGGGACTGTTTCTTTCATATGATATGTTCATGAAACCAAATCGAAATGTTTGTTTATGAATGATACAAGAATTTATTTTAAAAAAAATATTTATTTTAACAAATTTGTTGCCCGTATGTATATCTCTAATCGGAATAATGCAGGTTTTTCGAGAGATTTCACTACCAATTTCCTGACAAATGATCAATAAAAAAGAAATTACCGGTTCTACGTTGGCCACTTGATCCGAGTTTCAATGGTCTGTTGTTGTTTGCCCGATGATACGATTTGATTATGCCAGTTTCTTCGGTGTGATCTATAGTTGTGAAAACCTATGTAAGTTTAAACTCAAATGAAGTATAGAAATATAACTTACCATTGGAGATAAGGAAATATCCATCCAATCGCTAAATAAGACGCCGTCTTTTCGTGATGTAGCCATTTTGTATAACAATCTGGATTATTCGATGCCAAATTCAAACTTCAAAACAAAACTTCACAAGTTAAACTGACAAAAAGTCCAAAGTCACGGCGACGTGTGTTTTTTATTGGATTTATCAATAAGATTTATGTGTTGGTTTCGATACATGACGGTTTTATATGTTTACTTTATGAAATGTATTCCGCAATATTGCCTGTAAATTTAAATTTTTACCACACATGTTAAACGTAAATGAATTTCAAATAAAATGGATGTGAAAATCCGATAATTATTATTTCATTGTGCGTTTCGTTAAAATTATTGTATCACATTTAATTTACAAATGGATTTCTAATGGAATCATATAAAATCAAGAGATCTTCTGGTACGGTAAATTCATTGGACAAATTTAATAGAGAATATATGTCGACTTGTTTCAGTGACTCTGATTTCGGCACGTCTCCTATGTGGGGAGGATTCATGACAATATTAATTGTTAATAGTTTTGGTGAATTCTCTTCACACGTGGACTAGACCACATTGTGCAAATTCTGTTCTCATCTAGAAAGTGATAATTACCTACTTCTCAATTCTGTGTAGTGTAGTAGCCGTAGTAGTAAAAACAAGAGCCTGTGTTGTAAGGCGAGGTTCGCAGAGAGAAAAGCAGTAAACCCGGCAACCATCTGCTAATGTTTCATTTTATTTTAACAATTCTAGTAAATCAAATTTAACTTCGCATGACTTCAAGTACACACTAGAAGGTGTCGTTTGAGTTCCAATGCATGGCTCACAATATTGAGCTCAACTTATGGACGCTTTGTTGAACCACAATTGAGCCGCTGCGGAACAGAGTGGTTTATTTGCCATCGAGCAAATTTGCCAGGAGAAGCAATTTTCGAAAAATCTCTGAATAAAATTTAATCCGTTAATTCTTTCAAACAAAATGTTCTAATATAAAGGTTATGAAGTGGTTCAACATGTGAATACATGAAATTACCATTTTTTTTGGGGTATAAGTGATTTTACCATACCAATGTACATAGACCACTCTGACTTCATATATATTCTTCGGAATCCTCGTATCGTTTCGGAACAGAGTGGTCTATGTACATGAACATAAATAAAAATGACGTTAACTTGTATAAAATGGCTAGTGTCACATGTTATATGATGTACATGGCATGTCACATGTAACATGTGAGGTGTAACATTACATGTAACCACATAGGGGGAACTGGATGAAAAAAATTGGGTCCAGCTGAACTTTTCTCTGTGGTATAGCGGGGCATCGAAATGTCAATTTTTTTATACCAGCATCAATATTACCGAGGGGCTATACAACGATGCAATTGCATTTTCACTTTTCTAAGTTTTTACAACATTTAGTGAAAATTTTAGGAAGAACCCAAAGTCGAGCAATTGATGATAAGGCTAGTATATACTGTTTATACACTTGTTCATACTGTTCATACAGAACATTCACCAGACCTGACTGCTTCTGTTGGATAAAAAATCAAAATATTTTAGTTTTATTACGAGTGCGTTATAGTATGTACTTATACAGCAAACCTTATGTACTTAAAACAGCAAACGTTACTGAATAAAGTAAAGAATACTTTGAGCCCAGTATGTTTTAAAGGTTTTGAATGAAACAGCGATGTTCACACATAACACGGTTGTAGACCTTTTCGGACCTAATGAATTTCACGCATCAGCCGCAGAAACAACACCAAAAGCGTGTACATATTCATGCATTAAATACATCTTAGATTTTAATCTCCTAACAATATTTGTGCTCACTAAATTTTATCAAAATTAATTTATTGGAGAATTAGAATTTTGGTTTTCAAATAAAATCTCAATTTACAAACATACATAGTTTTCGATGGTACTAGAGTTTCCAAAAACATAACCCTTTATTTTATTTCAACATCATACCACAAGCGGTACAAAAATCTAAAATCAGTATTCTATTTCCGGCAGTATTTTGATGATTAATCAATCAATTTATGGAAATATTTTTTAGCAAAATTATTTTATTGAAAAGCTGAAAAAAATTTAGTTTTGGCACCCCTCAGATGATTGATTCCTTCAAGCACTACTGAAATATTATTCAACTTGCAAGCAGTGCCGCCAGATTCACATAATAACTCATACTTAACCAATAGTTTAAAACCAATAATGATGACTGTCTTTTGTAGCAGATGATGTTTACGGTATACGGATTATAAATTACTTGTAATCGTTTAAGAGGTTAAGCTGAATTAATGTATCCTAATTGGGTGCTTATAGCTTATAGAACTACTGTATGTCCAAAATATGGAGTTAAGAGATAACTTACTAACGTCTAAGTCGAAACAAATCTTGCAAAATCAGAGATTATCCCGCCTGATCATCAGACATATATAATGCACCTCAGTATTGGCTACATATGTCTAATGATAATGGTTACTTGAGTTTTAATTAAAAGGCAAAAACAGTACATCACTGTGGACTTACTGTGAAATTAGCTTAGGAACTCTCAAAGATTTTGCATCGGGTGCACCGGTTCATTGGGTTATATTGTAGAATTTCACAAAATGCTAAGTTCTTAAGTATATCGTTTTACTCTTTTGCGTGTAGCACACACTATTGCACATTTTGTACAAGAACTGCTTTGTTTTAAATTTTAGTATAGCTCATTTTGTTCACTTTTCCTGCACCTGAGTACACCCGCACAAAGAAGAAAACCACCAATACTGCCAGTCGAATATTGTCAACAATGGTTTGTTTTGATTTTCGTTCGGCTGATTCATCGCTTTTAAAGGTGATTATTCATATTCTACTGTTAGAAATAACCACCGCCGTTCACTGTCAGTTCAAAAAACTCCATTTTTCGTTAAAAACTGAACATATGATAAATTTGACAGCAGCTTTACTAGAGTGGTTCGCGAACACTGCATGTACAGAAAAGTTGTATCCACAAAATCGAAATCGACATTAGTGATGTACTTATGTTTGGATCTTTTTGTTGAAATTAAAACTGTAAAACCCAAACAATATTCTTCCAGTTTTAAAAAAAATATTGGGAGCAACACTGCTCTTGAACGATCAACGTCAAAAACAAGTGTAAAAGCATCTTCAGCGGTGGTGCAAATCGATGTTTTATTCTATAACTAAAATTCACTGAAGCACCGCTATTGCTAATTTTGTTTTATAGGTACCAGATCTAAACTGGCATTGCGCATCTCGTTTCGAGTAGCTCGTACAAAAAAAAAATGATCACTGATGAGCGTTATGTTAGGTTAGAAAATAAAAAAAATCGTTCGAATCGAGCTGCACAATGTCACTCCTGAAATATTTTAAACTCGTATACGTTTTGATCTATTTTTGTCACTTAGATCTATAATTTGAAATAAATCGTTCTAAAACCCTTTGCACGCTACCAAAGGGGGGGTGGGTAAAATGTCATATTTTAATTGAATACATATTACATTTTTTGCTATTTCCATATAAGCGTTTTGCGAGTGATGTGGAATAAATAAAACAGATTTTTCACACAATTCACAATGGGACACCCGAAAAAATGTTCAATGCTAAGAGATGGCGCTGTAGTGGTAGTAAAATCGAAATTTTCACGAGCATTTTGCTCAATGACCGGAAAAACTGCTATTAGTTATTCTTTTTTTATATTATTATAATTTTCTAGTACTTACTTTTACTATATGCAATCTATTTTTATCAAAAAAATTGATTTTCCTGTACAACTCCATTGACTCAATAAAGTTGTATTTTACTACCACTACCACTACAGTGCCATCTCTTAGCATTGAACATTGTTTCGGGTGTCCCATTCATTTTTGTGGTTTTTCATAAAAAGACGATGAACAGCTCACGCCTTGGTTCAACTATTTGGTTTGCAACCATCAGCCACTAGGTAGCCAAATACGTTGGCTATCTAGCCTTCGTTATCCGCCTTAATTGTAGTGGGACTACCAAGAACGATCAGTCTCAAGAGGCCAAAAAAGTGCTCCGAAGACACTGATCTGAAAACGTTAAAATGCAGGCTTACAATATTCTCAAAAACGAACCAAAGTTTAAAGAACTGCAATATTTGACGAGATTGATGAAACGAAAACGGAAGACGATTATCTACGCGATCAAATATTTTTCGCTTACCTTCACGCAAAAGTTGAATGGTGCGAAACCAGTACAAAATTGTGCGTTTTCAGCGCAAAAGTTGATGTTATTTGGAACCAGTACAGTGATTGCGTGTTGGGCATAACGCAATTACTGCTCTAGCGTTTTTTCAATGTATTTGGCAGCTCCTAACTACTACACTTAAACAGTTTCAACTGGTATCAAGCAGCATTGCAAAGCGAGCGAGAAGCAAAACCTTTCTCCTCCTTTCTGCTTGAGAACGAGACATATGCTACGCTTCTCAAGTCTTTTGCACACACGCTTTCGAGATACTCTTTCTGCTTCATGCATTCCCCGCAGCAAGCACGCACCCCCAGTATGAATGACACTAACAACACTAGTATCAAGTATGTACAGCACGGGTATCTTGCTCATTTCGTAAAGCGACGAGACACGAGACCTTGCGCGTCGCAATACGAACCGAAAGAAAAGCGAAAGAGCAACCAGCAAATTGTATATGACGTGTCTAGTCTTGTCGCACCCGCACGTACATGGGAATTCTACGAGCGAGAGAGAAATTTCTCTCGTCGCTTGAGAAAAAAGCTGCACAGGATGAGAAATAATAATCATTCATAATTTACAAGTGTTGCCATAAAAAATCAGCAACGCTTTTGTGGCTTTGTGGAATGGAGGGTTTTCGGTAAAGCTACCGTTGATTACAAAATGTTGTGAACAGAATTTTGTTTCGTTATTTTTTGCAAATCATTTAATGGTACTTTGAAATGACCAAATCCATCGAGATAAATGGATCGAGCATTATAGCTATATAAATCTAGTGAGTTCACAAGTTGTTGTTCGCCGCTTGCACTGCTCCATGAGTAGCAGTCACTAATACACTCGACGTGAGAAATATAGTGTCGATATATGATACATATTCTGATTTCAATCTGTGTCAATGTATTCGCAGTACAACTGTTGCGTTATCCTTTTCACACATTTATTGTGCGATTTTAGTGCAAAATTTGTGCGAATCGGGAAGACACAATGCTTGTACAAGACTTGTACTTTTGCGTGTTCGAAGCCCTTCTTGCTGTTTGATTTTTTGATTATACTAATCCATCCTGAAAAATGTCACTGACGTTTGGCTTAAACCATCAAATCCATCAAGTCTTGTGGATATAAAGTGGCTTGCCAAAGTAATCGCTTAATGTACGTAAAAATTATTGAATTTCCATTGAATATTGGGTGCTTTTTATAACAAGTCTCATGGGAAACTAATAGCATGGAGTATTGAATCATTCACAGGGTGTCTGCGGTTTAAAACAACAGAATATACAACACCAGTGCGGAGAACGCAAAGTTGGTCTATATTACTTGGTTCTTTTTAGGTTTCGCTGGTTAAATCTAGTATAAAGTTGTTACAAAAATAGTCCGCTGAAGATGCTCTAACAGGAACAAGTACTGCGTGTGAGTTTTTTTTTTGTCACAATTGAAATTGACAGATCGATACCCCGATGGTTATACGTTATACCACTTTCATAGGTTGTAAAAAGGGCCAGTTTTTGAATCAATTTTTGTTAGCAGTTCCCCCTATGTGATGTAACACAACATGTTACATATTACATGATTTTTGACATGTTACATTTTTCGTGTTACATTACGTGTAACATGTTACAAATCACGTGTAACATGTTACAGGGCAAGTGACAAGTTACATATTACATGTAATATGTAACATGTTACATGATGGTATTACTTCGATTTATGTACATAGACCACTATGTTCCGAAACAGAATGGCCATTCTGTTTCGGACGAAATTTTAACATGGTATAAACTGCCGCTCCAAGCATAACTGTCCCATATTCTTTGCAAACCTTATGGACGCTGGAACAGTTATGCTTGGAGCGGCAGTAAATCAACTTTAAAGTTCGATTTTTCGAAATTTTTCTAGTCTCCTAACTTCAGCTTCTCGAGTAGATGCGGTTTATGTAAAAAACTCATTTTTGAAAAAAATGGTCTTTAGACCACTCTGTTCCCCAAACGGCTCAATTGTGTGTGATTCAAAAAAATGTATAATAATTACAACACCTATTCTATACGAAATACCAAGCTCGAGTTTGTTTACTATGCATATAAGAAGCCTCAATTCAATGGTTTTACAAAAAAAATTTATCTCACTCTGCGCATCGCGCTTTAGTCTATAATTTATGTGTCAGTTATATTCTCGTTCAGCTTTTTATGCGGGTCTGGGGTGCGGGGGCGTGACCGATCGACTTCCCATGGGTTTGGGATTCAGGGTGGCCACTCATTTTACATTTTCGAGTTCCCGCATTTTTCCCGCATGCTCGCAAGATATTCCCGATTGTCAAAAACGGTAACTAGGTTATGTTCTATCGACGGTTGAACGTCAATTTTTGAACATTTAATTGGAAGTAATAGCGCATATCACTTCTACCGAATTTGCTCGGGACATTCTACACAAACAGTTGATTAGTTACATAAAATGCAGGGGCCTGAAGACGAGTGATTTTACCGTAACACAATATGCGTCGTTCGTTTACATTAATTAGGGGAGATTGACCCTGTATTGTGATGTTGGAAATTCTAGAATATTATTAAATTAAGTTAACTTTAAATTAAGATTTGGATACGGTAAAAAAATATTATTACCGGTATTCGATCCGGTGATCCGAAGACCGTCGTCGAGCACATCCAACTCGGTGATGCCTGCAATCATCAAACTCGAAACTGCACTTGGCAACAATTTACGCTTGCCGTTCACTAAAAAAAATCTTGTTCGCAGAGGTGCGAGAACAAATCCTTGCGCTTGTTTTGCTCCCAGCAGCAGGTAGATTTGACAGTCCGGAAATGGAGAGAATTTGACACTATTAAATATATTTACCAGTGTGTACTGACTGTTCACACTATTACCGATGAATATTTTTTAGCACTTTTAACGGGACTTTTCGGTATGTGGCGGAATACGTCCAAACACGCTGAATACTTGATAATAGTAAGAGACCAGCTCTTGTCTATTTGACACTTTTATAGAGCGTTTGTCTGTTACCGACGTTACCCCTTTCGATCGGGCAAATGCACTGAAGGAAATAAATATCTGTAGTGTTGGATATGACAGACACCAACAACGATTTCTCCTGTGATCAGTTGGAAACCTTAAATGTCAATCTATTAGTAAGGCTTACATGTGTTACAACCTGTACTATTCGCCTGTGTGTTGAAACTCCACTTTTACTCCATGCAGAATGCATGTTACTATCACAGGACGGAATAATGCACTTCATCTTTCACAACATCATACGATAAACGATACAATAACGGTATATTCGATAGAAAATCGCAACAAAATTAGGGAAAGAACCCGGAGCATAAATAAACAAACTCGGAAATTTGAAAATGTAACTACGGTTACCATTCTCTACTACTCGTGATTGCGCGTGAAAAGAAACGTCAGGGAACCATTGGTTTGTTCAGTATGGCGGCGGTTCTTGTTACACTCGCTTTATATGTAATCTGACAGCAACTTCTAGCCCGATAAAATGCAACTTCTGCCTTTCCATGGTAGTCAGGTTAAATAAAACTTTTGCGATTTTCTCAAATTTGCAAATCTTCCATTAGGCAGTCAATAACCGTTATTTCGTACATTCATTATGTTTGTCTATCTGTCTTCTTAAAATATAATATAAGCACCATTTTTATTCAACGCATAACAACCTATTAGGGGAACAACAACAAACAAAACAAACTTTGCGTATAAATTTTTTTTTCCGTTGTTCGGAAAAAGTCATGGGAAGTTAAGGGTGAACATAAAACTACTTAACCTAAGAGTAAAAAATATTTTGATTGAATTGATTATTTAGGGAACAAAACTTGTGACATGGATTTGCGTTTTTTTTTCTCAAATTAAAGATCATGTTATTTTACGTTCAGGAAAAATATATCGCGATTTAACTGTATTTCGTTTATCACGCGTTACATACACACTTACATTTAATCACCGAATTCGTTTTTTTTTTCACCGACTTTTCAACAGCTGAGCGCTCGGTAAACCACTACCACTACCGACCGATCAGTAATCAAATTGTTGTTGCTTTCTGTCATTATTACCGACCTAATTTGTGGAAGCGGCGAATGCCATTAGTTGCCAAAACCACCGATCAAATCTGTAAGTTGTGTAAGACAATACCGGAAGATCTGTGATGTTTGTTTTTTGTTCACTTTTAATTATTTGAGAAAACCAGAAATATGACGTAAATTTATATGATTATTTTTATTCAAATGTTATTAAAAATTTTAACTATTGAAAACTAAAAAAAAATCAAAAATTGACGTTCGCCGCACCGAATTTGCATGGGTGAAAATCAATTAAACGTTTTTTTCTGCTGTGGACTGTGCATGAACTTCATGCCAGTTGTGCTCATAGTTTCAAAGCCGAGGATCTTCCGGATGTGTCCATTAACATGGCGGTGTAAACTATTTACGTAGCATGCAACAGATGCTCGAAAGTAGAAGCAAATAATGTGATGGTTTGATGCCTAAAATATTTACAAATTTTATCATCATATACTTACGAAAAATTTGTTCTATGCGATCATCTTCTTGCTGAAGTTGTTGGAAAACGTCCTCCATTTTTTTTTTCTTTCGCAGGAACCTCAATGTTCAAACGAACCGAGAATGTGACTTGACAACCAACAACGAATACGAATAGAGAAAAGTTGACAGCGCTATAGTTGGTCCGGTAGTTTTTCACCAATAGAGTCCTCCAAGCGAAAACACACAAACACCATGACACGGCCCGCTTTACACTGTATATTGAAATTTGTGAGAGTGTGAATCAAACTCGGTAGTTTTTTATGCTCTCTTTCAGATGACAGTTCTCACAGGTGACAAAAAATTCTTACAGCTAACAAAAAATAAATCGTAAACATCGCACTAATACAAACGCACCTGGAGAACTCTATATTCGGTAAAAGTTTAAAAGTATAGCAGTATTCAGTAAAAATATTTGTTGAATACAGAAAATATGTAAAGTTATATCAATTTTACAAACTACTCTGTATTTTCTCAAACTTACCGATCGAGATTGTAATAATAATTACCGAACTTTTATTATCTGATTGAGGGTGTAGATTCAAAACTTTTCAAAATTTAATTCACAACTTTTTCAGCATTTTGATTTGCTAGTCCATCAAAGTTGCATCTCTCTGGACATCTGCCAACATCTTCAACTTGTTTGCATCCAGCGCTCAAAATGGTCAAACTGATAAAAAATGATATTGGGGGCTAACATTTCAAAATAAGTGATTTCGAAACTTAAAAAAATAACCTGGAAATCAGAAAAAAGATCTTAAATTATTATTTTTTAAACTAAAAGTCTTTCACTGCACGAACATGTCTTGCAGAAACCGTTGAAAAGGAAACAAATTTATTTTTAATTTCTTTTAAACTTTTCAAGAAAAAAAAATGTTTCCTGAAATTTTCCCAAATCTTTTTATTAGGATTTTTTCTAAAGAATTTTTAGTTCCCCGGGCTTGGTGGTTGAGCTCCAATCATGGGTTCTTATAGCTTAATAGAACCAAATTCAAGAGAGAGCCACAAGGTTGTTTCAGCTTTGACAGCCCAAGGGCGCGTGCTTCCGGGTGGCGGATGGGAGCTAAGGGAGATCATGAGAGTCAGATACCTATGTTTTAGTTCTTCCTACTCTGATCTCGGCAGTCTCCTAAAAATTTTTTTTAATTAAACATTTTTTGGGAGGGAAAGCCGTTTAAAACCGTTATGTGCTCGACAAAAAAGTACCTTTACGCGTCCAACGGAGTATCCGGGTACTCACAGATTGAAATTATTATAAGTTTTGCAATTTCCCTCCTATGTCGATAGCTTTAGCACCAAAAGATTCAGAAGATCATCTCTATATTTTCAAATAAGCGTTAGTGGTGTCCCATAAGAATTTTCTTATTTCCGAAAAACTGGTTTTCCGGGTATATATTCCATGAAAAACCAAGCTGCGAATGTGCGTATCGTTGAAAAAAAAGTAGGGATAAAAATTTTATAATTTCTGCCTTACAGTGACGAAGCCGCTATTCGACCAATTCAATATTCATTAAATAAATGATCAAACCAGCAAGAGAAACAATGCAAAGACGAGTGATGGAATGCAACGATTTTATGTCACTTATTAGAGCCATTTACACAACGTTCGAAAAACTAAAAACAGAAGAGAGTTCTAAAAAGTTAAAATTAGAAACAATAAATGCATTGAAGGAATAACAGCGTTAGAAACCCATCTCCGAGGGTCGCCTTATACAAAATCGACGATACTGAGAGATTCTATTCGCGAAGAAAGAATGGAGCGGTTCAACCGTTAGCCCAGCAGCGGGGGCCTAGTGTGGTTGATAACGTCTCCGCCAACCACGCTCGACGCCTGGGTTCGAATTCCACCGCCGACATAGGTGTCGATGGTTGTGAGGTGGCGTGATCCACTCACAACCAACCCAAACTGGTCTAGATTCAATCCTAGCCGACACCGGGAGAGTTTTTGAGGCGAAAAATCTCTGGGATCACGCCTTCCATCGCATGAGGAAGTAAAGCCGTTGGCGCCGGTCCGTTAATAAACGGGTCGTGAGTTAGGGTCCTGGGTGTGGAGTCGCCTCCCTGGGCGTCGGTGATTGGCCACAACAGTGGCGGAACTAGACCGACGGAAAATAAGCGAGAATAAAAAAAAAACCGTTAGCCCAAATTCCGGTTCCAAATGTCCGGTTTTATTTTGGACCGAACTGTAACATAGTTGTCCGGGCTAGGTAACGGACTGGAAGTTATGCTTCCGAGGTGTGAAAAATTCCGACCAAAGTAAATTGAACTGAACATAAACATGAATCACAAGAAGCACACTGCAGGAAGTTTAGATACTGTCTGAATATTGAATATTTGAAAAAACTAGTCTTGTGTGTAATTTTTTGCCCACGATTTGTTCAATCCAAGAAATCAAAAAGTGGACAATAAAAACTTCTGGAAAAACTGGTCAAATTTTGCAGCAAAACTTGTTTTGCATTGTTCTTATATGTATAATCAAACATATGAAACTGTGATTGGTTCTCTCATTAAAATGACACATTTAACTGACATTTTCACTCCCAGACGCTGGTCCGGACATCCGAAACGGAAGTATGCGGATCGTCAGTTTCAACTTCGCCGCGAATTAAGCGGGCTCACCAAAAGATTGAGTAATTTAACCTTTTTGTCATATGAGTTCGACCGTTTTGATTGTTCGGATTTAAACTTGTTTTTTTTTAGATTCAATGAACTACTACTGGAGACTATTCAATAATGCTTATTGGTCATATTTCAGATTTTTCATTTGGTTTTTTTCACCTAGTATCAATCAAATATATGAGAAAATTGCGTGGTGGGGCAATGAAAACGCGTGGGGGGGGGGCTAAGCCCCCCCATTACACCCCCCCCGCCCTCCCAAAGCTGTCCACGTGGTATGTGGATGGCCCCTTATGCAGTTTTTAAAAAATATAATAATATTTTTCAAAAATCAGCTCTTTGAAATGTTTTATTTAGAATATTTTTAATACTCAAATACTGCCAACAACTTTGCCGAAAACATCGCATCAATCAAACAAATCGTTCTGGTTTCGAAAAAAAAATCTTCAGAAATTTTAATTTCTTCTGTGTTCAAATAATCAACGTTGTAACATTTGGCAACTTAGAATTCAAAAAATAAGCTTTTTGAGATATTCAATCATTTTTTTAAATAGAACTACCATCTACAGCTTTGCCGGAAACATCACACCAATCAAGCTAATTATTTTGGCTTTTAGATTATTTAAAGTATTTTTCTTTATTGGCCACAGATTTAGCAGCCAACTGTTTAGTGCACGGGGCGATTGCAGGGCTAGCGCTACGATCCTGCAGACACTAACAGTCTCTCTCGAGCCGAGACACGAACCTACGACGACTGACTAGTTAGGCCAGCATCGTACTCTAAGATCAGTTGCAAAACAAAAAGCATGTAAAAAGTCGTATGCAGCAACAAATAAAATAAATGAAATGTTTTCTTGAAAAACCTCGCAAACGATTATGCTGTTTTCTGAATACATTTCTGATTGTATTTACATCAATAATAGTTTTTTTTACAGCCAAATGGTGTAATTTGCAGAAAAATACGAATTTGAAATATGTACAAAAATTAGTTTTTCAAAAAATTCCAAAATAATGTTTGCTCTATTTTGTGGCAAGTTTGTAATGTTTTTTTCAATTAACTGCTCCGCATAGCAGGTTTGTCCCTAACCCAAAATTTCACCAGCATTGAGTTTCTAAGCGGAAATGGTAGCTAGTTTCGCCAAATATTTCTTCAAAAAGACTAGCTGAAACAAAAATTTATTTGAAAAACTGGAGAATCAGAACTGCACACTTAACTGCATAATTCTTTCTCGGTAAAGTAAAATACTGAACTACTTGAAAACATTTTCGTTTACCGTTGTTCCATAACAAAATTACTGAGAAATCGGAAACCGAATGTGTTTACCGGAATACCGTAAATTTGTTTGTCGAAAAAATCCATAAAACAGCAAATTTCCGAGTTCAGTAAACTAAAATACCGAATTTCGGAAGCTTGAAATCGTTTAACCGAGATCTCGTTGAACCAAAAAAGCTCTTACCGAGATTCCGAAAAATAGAACTGTCAAAATAACGAAAGCTTCACTATGAGTTTTGTTCGTGTTTCGGCTTAGATGTAAAAGGAACAGGTTTCGCGGTTAATCATCATTCCGGAGAAATCTGTAATATTCAGATTAACCTAAAATGTTGAGTAAGTATACAATATTATTTCTCAGATCTTGTTTGTGTTTATTGCAAATATAATACTAAAAGAAAACAATAAATTCTTTCTCTACTCAATTTGTAGGTTAACGACTCGCTTCGTAAGATGGAAGTTGCAGTGATGAATGTTGTTTTATTTCCAGGAAGCAACACAACTCTCCTGTTTCTACCAATGCTGTAATAAGTTGAATCATTTGACAAAATAATTAATAAAATTATACGGATAATTAATCGTTTTCATCATTTCATGGATTTATCCGAGAAATCGCAAAATGCGTACTTCAGTAAATTTTACCGAAATTTTCGTAATAATTCGACAGAATTTCGTTAAAGTTTGACAAGTTGTCAATTGTTGATTTTACAGAATCTCGATATTTTGATGTATTACCGAGATTTTTACCGTGATCTCAGCAGTTGAAATCTCGGTAATTCATTTTACCGTACTCGGTGATATTATCTAAGTGTGTGTGTGCCACTTATTTTATCCTCAATTTGTTTATTCAAATAACTAGTAGTGCTAGTGAGATTGTACAGTGAAATTTATTGTGCATTGCTCTTAGAAAATGAAACAGTTTTTATTGTACATATGAGAATTTACACACTTAACTGCACAATGGTTTCTCGGTAATACTTAATACCGAACTACTTGAAAACTTTTTAGTTTACCGTTATTCCGTAAAAAAATTACTGAGAAATCTAAAACCGAACGTGTTTACCGGAATACCGTAAATTTGTTTACAGAAGAAAACCGTAAAATAGAGAATTTACTAGTTCAGTAACTAAAATACCGAAACTCGGAACCCTAACATCATTTAACCGAGATTTCGTCGAACAAAAAGCTTTTACCGAGATTCCGAATAACAGAACTTCACTAATAGTTTTGTTCCTGTTTCGGTGTAGATGTAAAACGAGCAGGATTTGCGGCTGATTATTATTATGGAAAAATCTGCAGACCAACTTAAATATTGAGTGAGTATACTTTTTTAGATCTTGTTTTTATTTTGCTGCGAAGAATATTTGAAGACAAAGGATTAATTCAATTCTTTCTTCACTCAATTCTGCAGGTTATCGACTCGCTTCGCCGGATGGAAGTTGCAGAGTGGTAGTTGCTACTTTATTTCCTAGAAGCAATACAACTGTCCTGTTTACACTAATGCTCTGTTTTGTTGCATCAGTTGACTTAATAATTAATAAATTTATTTGTATATTTAATCGGTTTTGAATATATTCTGAGGTTATTTGAAAAAATCGCAAAATACGTACTTCAGTGAATTTTACCGAAGTTCTCGTAATAATTCGACAGTTAAACTTTCCAAGTTCCGTAATTAATTATTGAGTATTTCGGTAAAACATTACCGAGAATATCGTTAAAGTTTGACAGGTTTTCAATTTTTGGTTTTGGTTTCTCGGTATTTTGATGCATTACCGAGATTTTTACCGAGATCTCAGCTGTTGAAATCTCGGTAATGTATTTTACCGTACTCGGTGATAATATCTAAGTGTGTATGATTGATTCTCTTACTAAAAACGTTTTCTCGATAAACTGGCAACTTTCATTCCCAGACTCCGGACCGGGTTTCGACCCCGGTTTCAATTCGCTTTACCATCTTGAGAAGTCCCACAGAGTCCATTCAATTTTTATAGATAACACCAGATTTCGACGTTTTATGCTATTCTTAGACATTTGGTTTTTTTTTTATTCTCGCTTATTTTCCGTTGGTCTATTTCCGCCACTGTTGTGGCCAATTACCGACGCCCAGGGAGGCGACTCCACACCCAGGTCCCTAATTCACGACCCGTTTATCAACGGACCGGCGCCAACGGCTTTACTTCCTCATGCGATGGAAGGCGTGATCCCAGAGATTTTTCGCCTCAGAAAATCTCCCGGTGTCGGCTAGGATTGAATCTAGACCAGTTGGGTTGGTTGTGAGTGGATCACGCCACCTCACAACCATCGACACCTATGTCGGCGGTGGGATTCGAACCCAGGCGTCGAGCGTGGTTGGCGGAGACGTTACCAACCACACTAGGCCCCCGCTCTAGGACATTTGGTGTCAACATTTATTTCATTTGAAAAGCAGGACTGATAAAAGTAGTCAACTGGTCAGCGGGCCAAAAAAGTAAGTTTAGTGACTTTTTGGTTGAAAAATTGACTGCTGAAGAAAAATGTGACTTTTAAGGGACCACATTGCAGTCCTGCACTTCCAACTTCTACATCATTTGTAATTGAATCATACACAATGCTTTGAAAAAATCTTGGTAACAAAATCCCGATTAAATAAAAAAATTCCCGACTTTTTCCCGCATTTTCCCGATGTAATTCAATTCCCGACTTTTTCCCGATTGAGTGGCCATTCTGGGGATTGTTTGGGGCCCCGGATGGAGCGTCGAGAGCTTGGCTCTGGCTTTTTGATATCAAGTTTAGTTTTTGTCATGTTACAACGCCCTACTCTGATGTATTTGTGAATGTATATGCAAAGTTGCTGATTATCACAATCATTCATGATTCTCATCGTCGCTGCTCACTAGTGACTTGGTACTAGAGCTGCAGCCTATCGCATCATCAAGTGCGAATAACAGTGCTTACTGAACTGTTTGGGTGTATTCTATCCTATACTTCTTCTCCTGCTATTGTATCTCACTGAGTTAACACATTCGGCCACCCGAAAAAAGTTACTCACCATCAATTCGACTAACAGCTGAAGCGAACGAATCTAACGAAGCGAACGAAGCTCTTATATAGGCCAAATGATGCATTCCCAATTTACTAGGTCCATAACTCTGCCGACCGTGCTTGGGAAAGCGCGGTATAACGACCAATCAGAGGTCGAATTTTGTGTTTTGACAAGGCTTAAGAGTTTTCAATAGTACAATAGTTTGAATGATAAAATTGCAATTTCATGCATTTGGTAGGAATCTTAGAAGATTTTCTAATCGATTGCTGCAAAAACGAAGGAAATCCATCGGAAACTAACCGATTTATTAGCATTCGAAATTTTTCTCACTTTTTTCAGTGTTAGATTTTCATTTTACATCCCTATGTAGCCGAACTTCCTGAGAGAAGTATTCCAATTCAAAATTAAATCTTCATTAATTCATTTGTTGTCCTTATAAGGACAATTGTTCAATTTATCATAGGATGTAGTGTTTATCTTACATCTCTGTGTTACCTTGATAGTGAGGACTAAGGCGCACGGTCAACACAATGAGAAAGGTGTTTTTACATTGAAAACTAGACACGGCTTTACTGGAGGAAGTGTTGGCAAATGCATCTACCGCTAATACCACCGCTATTATACGAAAGCGCGTCGTTTCATGTGGGGAATATCAACAACGAAAAATGACGCGCGTCTAAGCATAACCCGAACTGTTTCGCCGTGCTGCTCCCATTTACCTTTACATCGGCCTCAGGGAAGTACCGGCTGCATCTGCATCTACCGCTGAGGCTGTCACTATACTGCTATTGGTACCAAAAGCTATTAACTCTTCAAATAAGTGTGTTATTTGTTCTCAAAAGAACAATTGTTTAATTCAAAATTGGATTCACGCAATCGCATCTCTGTAATATTACCGACAATAATATTCTTCTGAACAAACTGATACAACTTTCCCATTAGGCCTCTGCCATAATAGACGCGAAAAGCGACGCGAATCGATTCGCTCAGCTGTAGGTTAATGTACAGCCATCAGTAGAGCTGTACATCAACCTACGGCCGAGCGAATCGGTTCGCGCCGCTTTTCGCGTCTACTATGGCAGAGGCCTTAGAGAAAGTTGCTGGCTGATGTATTCACTTCATGCAAGCCTGCTGCTGATGCTTCCCGCTACCACACTGAAACAGCATTTTAGTGGAGGGAGTGTCGTTGCATCAGCTGACCCTGCTACTATCGATGCTGATATACCCGCTGCAACAGCTACGCTATGCATAGCCATTCCACAGTTGTGGCCGCTATACGCTGGCCCAACTGCTGAGCACCTGCAACGCTATCCGTAGCCATGCCACAGTTGTGGCCGCCATTGGTATCCGCTGTACCTGCATCTGCTGGCCCTGCTGCTATCGATGGTGAGATCCGCTGAAACTGCTACGCTTATTCGCAGCCATGCCACAGTTGTGGCCGCTATCGATGGTACCAACTGCTCGCTCCCGCTGCTGCTAAGGGAGGACTGCTGTCGTCGCTGTTCAGAACTATTATGAGCGGCTTCGACTAAAACAGGCTCTTATATAGGGATGAAAATAGGAATGAATTATTTTACGTACGTGGTGGAATGATATAACTTGAAAAATATGTGTGACTTCATTCTGGTTCAGAGCGATCATTTGATAAGCTCCACCTCTTTTTTCAGTTTCTAAAGTTTTTCCTCAGTTTCGTAGCTCGGATGCACAAAAATGATTTCTCGTGAACATTCTGTCGAGCCGGACCGATAGCACTCTCATTGAAGCAACAAAATAACATGTTTTGTGTCGTGTTGTGCAGCTTGGTTGAAGAAAATATTCCCGTCCCCATGTCGCATGTAAGCAGATTATTGCGATCAGTAGACAGTAGATAGTGTATCCAGCGAATAAACACCGATGGTGCTCTCACACACGCAACGGTTTTAACCCGTATCTTATTGCGGTTTGTAACATCAAGCGATTTCGTTTGCTTGCTGTTGCGTGTTGCATCATGTTGCAACTTGGTAGCTGTGAGACGACGAAATTCTGTTTATGCTGATTGATTGAATCGACTTCATATTAGCTCTGCATAGTCGAACTAACTGCTTTTGTGAATGCGTACTAACAGGGCAGTTTATTATTCAATGTCGGTTATGGTGATCGCAGCCTTTGCGCTGCCCCTACAGTGGGGGGTTTACTAAATAAAGTGAAAATTAGACAACTACAACAGAATTTGATTGCATCCCGCACAGAATGTCTGCTTGTGTTGATGCCAGAAAATTATTAACCTTCAATTATTTGTTTATTTGCCTTGAAGAAAGCATGTTGCGGTTCAAAATCGGTTGCTAATTACAACCTTTGAGCTGCCCTAACATTGGGGGAATTAAGATACACGGACAACATGCACGGTGGAAGCTATTTCACATTCAGTAAATTAGACGGGTGCGACAAATTTAAATTGTTAGGATGCAACACAGAATGCTTGCTTGCGTTGACAAAAATTATTAACTTTCAATGACTTGTTTATTTGCCTTCAAAAAGGCATTTTGATTTCCAAAATTGGATTTCCTGATGGCAATCTTCATGCTGCCCCAACACGGGGGGAATAATGGCTGTCTGGCGACACACGCTGAGAAAACCCGCGCTGCTCCTGAGACGTGGTGACCAACCACAGGGCTAGTGCTGCTGCTAAGGAAGGACGACTGCTGTTGTCGCTGTCTAGAACTATTATTAGCGGCTCCGGCTGAAACAGGCTCTAATATAGGCCAAATAGCATGTTTTCAATTGCAAGGTATATGATCCTGTCGACCGTGCTTGGGAAGCAAGCATATAACGACCAATCAGAGGTCGAATTTTTCGTTTTGACAAGGCTTGACTATTTTCAATAGTACAATAGTGTGAATAATAAAATTACAATTATCTTATTTTGGGAAGAATCTTAGAAGATTTTCCAATCTATTGCTGCAAGAACGAAGGAAATCCATCGAATACTAACCGATTTATTAGCATTTGAAATTGGACATATTTTTCACTTTTTTCGGTTTTAGATTTTCATTTCACATCCCTATGTAGCCGAACTTCCTGAGAGAAGTATTCTACTTCAAAAAATCACAGGAGGGTTGTGTGCAAAGCCACGACCGCAAGGTTGAAGTAGAATACTTTTACACAGCTCTACTTACGGCTATAAATTAACCTACGGCCGGCGTATCGGTTCGCGCCGCTTATCGCGTTTAGCCTGGCAGAGGCCTAATGCGCACGGCCAACACAATAGAAAGGTGTTTTCACATTGAAAATTAGACACGGCTTTACTGGAGTAAGTGTTGACAAATGCATCTACCGCTAATACCGCCGCTATCGTACGAAAAATGACGCGCGTCTAAGAACACCCGAACTGTTTCGTTGTGCCGCTTCCATTTACTTCCTTATTACATCGGCCTTAGGGAAGTACCGGCTGCACCTACCGCTGAGGCTGCTACCATACTGCTACTGGTACCCAAAGCTATTAACTCTTCAAATTAAGTGTTTTACTTGTCCTCAAAAGAACAATCGTTCAATTCCATATCGGATATGATGCAATCGCATCTCTGTAATATTACCGACAGTAATATTCTTCTAAACAAAATGATCCTACTTTTCCATTAGAGGAAGTGCCGGCTGATGTATCGCAAAAATCTCGCCCGATCGCTCGCGATGGCGTTCAGCCTGGCAGAGGCCTGAGACGTGGTGACCAACCACAGGGCAAGTGATTTGTTTAATTTGAAGGCAGCCACAGGCGCGACCCGCTGCTATCCTCTGTTACTGCTGAGTGCCGATATCTGCTGTTACTGCTGTCAACGTTGTGGACGGTCCATTCAGTTCACCTTCCGACTAATGAATGTAGCTAGTTTTCCCAGAAACACTCTTTTATAGCCGAAGGGTGCTACGTAATAGACCACGCCTTTCAGTTCAAATTTACCATTTCCTTATGTTCTTTAGACAAATTATTCCACAATTCGAATTTGATTTTTGTATCCAGCGAATAAACACCGATGGTGCTCTCACACACGCAACGGTTTTAACCCGTATCTTATTGCGGTTTGTAACATCAAGCGATTTCGTTTGCTCGCTGTTGCGTGTTGCATCATGTCGCAACTGGGAGACGACGAAATTCTGTAACTGCTGATTGATTGAATCGACTTCATATTAGCTCTGCATAGTCGAACTAACTATATATGTGGTCCCCGTGGCTCTGTGGTTAGAGATGTCAGTCGGCTAGCTCTCCCACACGGTTGTGATATCGGGTTCGATTCCCGATCAAGTCGAGGATCTGGAAATTTTCTCGACTCAGCACTGGGGCACGGTGTATCGTTGTACTTATCATACACATGCAAAATGTGCCAAAAACAATATCGATAACGAATTCTCTCAACTAACCTAGTTGATCGAGACCGCTATTAGCCCCAAGGCTAAGCGTGCGATATTGTGTTATAGTCGAACTAACTGGCTTTGTGAATGCGTTCTAACAGGGCAGTTTATTATTCAATGTCGGTTATGCTGATCGCAGCCTTTGCGCTGCCCCTACAGTGGGGGGTTTACTAAATAAAGTAAAAGTAAAAATTAGACAACTACAACAGAATTTGATTGCATCCCGCACAGAATGTCTGCTTGTGTTGATGCCAGAAAATTATTAACCTTCAATTATCTGTTTATTTGCCTTGAAAAAAGCATTTTGCGGTACAAAATCGGTTACTGATTACAACTATTGAGCTGCCCTAACATTGGGGGAATTAAGATACACGGACAACATGCACTATGAAAGCTTTTTTACATTCAGTAAATTCGACGGGTGCGACAGATTTAAATTGCTAGGATGCAACAAAGAATGCTTGCTTGCGTTGACAAAAATTATTAACTTTCAATGATTTGTTCATTTGCCTTGGAAAAAGCATTTTGATTTCCAAAATTGGATTTCCTGATGGCAATCTTCATGCTGCCCCAACACGGGGAGAATAATGGCTGTCTGGCGACACACGCTGAGAAAAACCGCGCTGCTCCTGAGACGTGGTGACCAACCACAGGGCTAGTGCTGCTGCTAAGGAAGGACGACTGCTGTTGTCGCTGTCTAGAACTATTATGAGCGGCTTCGGCTGAAACAGGCTCTTATATAGGCCAAATAGCATGTTTTCAATTGCAAGGTATATGATTCTGTCGACCGTGCTTGGGAAGCAATCATATAACGACTAATCAGAGGTCGAATTTTTCGTTTTTACAAGGCTTGACTGTTTTCAATAGTACAATAGTGTGAATGATAAAATTACAATTATCTTATTTTGGGAAGAATCTTAGAAGATTTTCCAATCTATTGCTGCAAGAACGAAGGAAATCCATCGAATACTAACCGATTTATTAGCATTTGAAATTGGACATATTTTTCACTTTTTTCGGTTTTAGATTTTCATTTCACATCCCTATGTAGCTGAACTTCCTGAGAGAAGTGTTCTACTTCAAAAAAACACCTAACAAACGTCGCCGCCTAGGGTGGGCAAGCGAATTCTCTGTTTATCGAATAGGGTGTTCGATACATCTGAGAAGGGATGTATTCTTGACAGAATAAATTTTGCGGAATATAGTTTAAGGAATTAGTACAGATGTTCACATGTTCGAAATGTTTGTTTTTATTTTTATGTCTCTTGAAGTCAACTGATTATTGGTTTCTGAAATTTAAAATGAATTAAACAAAACATAAAGCATCGATAAGGCACCTATATTCTATTGTCCTTGCAGCAGCTTTTTCCTTCACAACATCCTTCATCTTTGTTTTTAACGCGTGGCAGTTCATCACTGCTAGACTCTTCCTATTTTCACAACTACAACTACGCAGCACTGTTGGCTGAAGAAAGCTAATCGCTTCGGTTCACCCAAAAAAAAACCCGATGAATATGACTGATGCAAGTCGTACGAACGGTGCGAACGATGCAAATGAAGTGAATGATGCGAATCATCTGAATATTCTGAGTGATGAGATTACCACGGAAAAAAACCTCTGTCTTCCCTATTGATCTGATCGGGTCCGAAGCGAAGATGGTGCGAAGAGAAAAAAAACCTTCTCATACGTGAGTCACTCACCATGGCACGGGACAATCAACGCGTTCGTTTCATTTATGAGTGCATGCTTTGTTGCCACTGAACTGAGTACTTCTGGTTGCAGACAACGTATTTGGGTGTAATGAAGTGATAATCAGCAACACTGTGTATATGTGTTCTGATGTATAAGGTCTATTAAGCGACGACTCTTCAATCTTTGAAGGATTTTTGGACGAACTATAAAAAAAGTAGTAAATTACCTGACCAAACGACTATAAGACATTACAAGTGGAAGCGTAGTAAATATATTAAGTATGACGTGTCTATATAATTAAGGGTGATTTTTTAAGAATTTGGTTTTTCTTTAAAAAAAACGCATAAAAATTACAAAACTGTATGAAATTTTTATTTGAACCGATAAATTGGTTTATGTCATTTACTTTGTAAAGATAATTTAATTTAAATGTTGGCCACGGCTACGTTTTAAATGGTTCATACGAAAAGTCCAATTTTGGGTCACTTTTTCGAGCGTTTTGGCTGGTATCTCGCGAATAACGCGTGTATTATTGTCTTCCAATTCCAAGGCTGGAATTGTAGTTGGCTTATCCGCGTCCATTTCGTGAGATGAATTGCTCACCGAACTCATTCCGCAATATGTCCATTGATTCGCGCGATGTGTGGCACGTTGCTCCGTCTTGCTGAAACCACATGTCAACAAGACCCAGCTCTTCCATTTCCGGCAAAAAAAATCAGAAAACATCGCGCGATAGCGAGCGCCATTGACCGTAACGTTGCGATTTTGATCATCGTTGAAGAAGTACGGACCAATGATGCCTCCAGCGTGTAAACCGCACCAAACCGTGCATTTTCTGGGTGCATTGGTGATTCTTGCATTGCCTCTGGTTGCTCTTCGATCAAAATGCGGCAATTTCGCTTACACTGGGGTCGCTTTTTACGCGGGTTGTCTTTATGTGTTTTTTTAAACGGGATATTTTAACAATAACGCGGATTATTTTCACTCGATTCGGAAGATTATTTGTACGCGGTATCAAATAAGTTTAGTATAAATACATCGAATCTAATCTTTTAAATGCGGTACAACTAACCGCGTAAAAAGCGACCCCAGTGTATTAACATACCCATTTAACCAGAAATGAGCTTCGTCACTGAACACAATTTTTCGGTAAAAAAGTGGATTTTCGGCAAGTTGTTCTAAGGCCCATTCACGCTGCGGCAAGTCGTTCGGCTTCAATTCTTGTACGAGCTGTATTTTGTAAGGCTTTACACCAAGATCCTTTCGTAAAAGCTTCCATGTAGTCGAATAACAAGGAGCATTTTTTCTGTTTACTACGCAGGCTGGTCTTCAGCTTTCTCCCTGGCGGATTATTGTTGAGGTTTGCAGGAAACCATAAACAAAAGAAACCGGAAGATTTTCGCTTTCAAAATGGTTTACTCACCTCTTGTCAAAATTGTTTTGCAGTTCATACCGAACCGTACAATGCACTTGCGGAATGCTCCTTGTTTGGACGCCATTTTGAACCGAATTGAGCATGTATAAACAAAACACAAAATATTGACATAATGAGGAAAGATAGAGCTTTCATATACATATTTTCATTACTCTCTAAGCGTTGTTGTGGAGTGAAAGAGCCTCCAAAAAATTCCATATTTTTAGTTGTCACCCGCTACCAGTACTCTCTCCACTATGCGAGAACATTCCAAGCCAGGAGGTAAAATCGATATCAAAAATATCGTCAGGTGTACGCGGACAAAAAACCTAAATTAATCCACCTAGCGGTCAGACCCAGCCTTTCTCATTCAAACTTATTATTTGTAAAAATAGATTTACATGAACGCTTCAATTCAGTGAATGTATATTCACTCTTTAGGTTCTAAAAAATTGATGCTGTAATCTATACATATAAAAATGCAGTCCAGTCTGTCTGTCTGTCTGTTTGATCCATATAGGCTCGAAAACTACCGAACCGACGTGAAAATTTGTATGTAGAAGTTTTTGGTGCCGATAAAGGTTCCTATGATAGTTTGAGACCCCTCCCTCTTTTGAAAAGGAGGGGTCCCATACAAATGAAACATAAATTTCTGCACAACTCAAGAACAAACCAAGCAAGTGAAACCGAATTTGGCATGTGGATGTTTTAAGGGGCAACAAATATGCCCATATTAGTTGGACGCCCCTCCCTTTGCTGGAAGGGCGGGGTCCCATACATATGAAACACAAATTTCTGCACATCTCGAGAACTAATCAACTAGATGGAACCAAATTTGGCAGGTAAATGTTTTTAGTGGTAAAAAATAAGTCCATAATGTTTTGGCACTCCTCCTTCTTTTGGAAGGGAGGGGTGCCATACAAATGAAACACAAATTTCGCACAGCTCAAGAACCAATCAAGAAAATACAACCAAATTTGGTATGAGAATGTTTTTAGAGGTAACAAATATGTCCATAATGGTTCGACGCCCCTCCCTCTTCATGTTTTTGCACAAATTTCTGCAGATCTCGCGAACTAATCAACTAAATGGAACCATATTTGGTAGTTGATTGTTTTTAGTGGTAACAAATATATTCCATAATCGACCTCAGGCAACATTTTGGATTGTAAGATGGCAACTTCCGGTTTCTGGAAAACAGCCTGAAATGGACGATTCCCATTAAATATGAGTATCTACGGAACCAGAAAGATGCACAAAAGCTAAAAATTGATCACAGACACAATCTTGAATTTTAAGATGGTGACTTCCGGTGTCTAGCAAACAGCCGGAAATGACCAAATACCATTCAAATATGAATGTTTCCGGAATCATAATTACGCCCAGATGACAGAAAGTGACCAAATACCACCCAATATGAGTATCTCCGGAGCCAGAATGTTGCAAGAAGCTAAAACTTGACCTCAGACACCATTATGAATTGTAGGATGGCAACTTCTGGTTTCTGGAAAACAGCCAAAAATGGCTGATTTTCGTCTAACATGAGTATCTCCGTATCTAGAATGATACACAGCAGCTGAAATCGACCACAGACCCCATTTTAAATTCTAGGTTGGCGACTTCCGGTTCCTGGGAAACATGATCGAATAACACCCAATATGGGTGTTTCTTCAACACTAATGTCGCTCAGAGGCCAGAAATTATCTTAAATACCATTTCGAAATCCAAGACGGCGACTTCCGGTTTGTGAAAAACAGACTTAAATAACCAAATACTATCCAATATGAGTATCTCTGGAACCAGAATGATTGAATGAGCTAACAATTGACGTCAGGCACCAGTTTGAACTTCTTAATGGAAACTTCTAGGAAACAGTCGACCACTTTTAGTTAGGAAAACAACCAAAATAACTAAATACCTCCATTCTGTGCCGAACACGCATCAGTATAGGACGTGTTTGGTGATCGCTCCGATAGAATATAAAACAAAAGACGCGCGAGTGTTGGCATTGTTTGCCTGGTCGAGTGAAGGTTCAAGGTCGCCGGCCCTTGTGCAACTGTTTCGCATCGTGGCTGTTTGCTGGTGCGTAAGCCGATTTGGCTGCTAAGTGATTTGTGCTTCAGCAGTGGACGAGAATCTCAACACAAAGGAGGAAAAAGAAGAAGCCAACAGTTGACAGCGAGTTGTGTCGCTGTGCTGAGTGATCACACACCCGGCTCGCTGCTGGTGGCTGTTTGGAGCTGCTGTATTGGTGCTGCTGGCTGTAACGGCTGCAGCTTCGACCGTTCGGACAACCAACCCTGCTGAAAGGAGAAGTAAAGAGGTGCGTGTTCTGTCGGCGCTAGTGCGCTAGATTTAGCACTATGGATGTAGATCCCTCGCCTCCCGTGCCACCATCCCCGAACCCCTCCGACCCTGTCCCTCCTGCCAACCCTTCCTCTGTTAATTCTCCAGTCCCTCCTCGCCCCAGGCTTTACCCGGACGGATCTCAGGGCAGCTTTACTGTTTTCTTTCGGCCAAAAGCAGGACCGAAATCGAAACCGTTAAACATCCTGCAGATTTCGAAAGACCTGACGGAGGGGTACAAGGCCGTGACCGAAATCTCCAAGGTCAGACCCAACAAGCTCCGTGTCGTGGTCAGCGACCTGGAACAGGCCAACGCTATTGCTCGCTCCGAGCTTTTCACACGCGAGTATCGCGTTTATATACCCGCACGAGACGTGTAGATCGACGGTGTCATAACCGATTCGAGTCTGTCGGTCGAGTGTATCTTGGCAAGCGGTTTTGGCTGCTTCAAAAATGCTTTGTGTCACGACGTAAAAGTAAAGATCATAGATTGCAAGCAATTGCGATCTGTGTCTCTTGTCAACGGCACAAAAGTGTACACTCCGTCAGACTCGTTTCGTGTTACGTTTGCCGGATCTGCTCTCCCTAGCCACGTCTCGATCGATCGGGTTCGTCTGCCTGTGCGATTGTATGTACCCCGTGTTATGAATTGCACCAATTGCAAGCAGCTAGGCCACACAGCCGCCTACTGCTGCAATAAGGCACGATGTAGCAAGTGTGGAGAAACTCATGCGGACGATTCTTGCAGTGTAAATGCTGAAAAATGTATTCACTGCGGGGAAAATCAGCATGAGCTCTCCACATGCCCGGTGTACATGCAGCGCAGAGATAAAATCAAGCGGTCACTTAAGGAGCGTTCAAAGCGATCTTACGCTGAGATGCTGAAGAAGACCGTGACCACTTCTACCATAACATCGAACCCCTTTGATCTGTTGTCCTCTGATGAAACCGATTCTGACGATTCACCAGCGGGAGCAACTTATGCCAATCCTGGGGCGTCTAGAAAGAGGAAAAATATTTCCTCTCCTAAACTTCCCCGAAAAGGTCCCAAGATTTCCCAAAGTGAAATGAAAGTTACAGACAAACCAAACAGTGCTGCGGAAAAACCGAAGCAAACTCCTCCTGTTCTTGCAAATTTTAAGTCCCAGAAGGAGTTCCCAGCACTTCCAGGAACATCTAATACCCCAGTTGTTCCTTTTGCACTCCCAGTTGATGAAACAAACTCTGGATTAGTTAAATTTTCTGACATTGTGGACTGGATTTTTGAAACTTTCAATGTACCCGATCCTATTAAAAATTTTCTTACAGCATTCCTCCCAACAGTTAGATCATTTTTGAAGCAGTTGACTGCCCAATGGCCCCTCCTTGCAGCGATTGTATCCTTTGATGCCTAATTCATCTGCGTATACGAAGGATTCTATCTCTGTCTTACAGTGGAATTGTAGAAGTATTTCACCAAAAATGGATTCATTTAAAGTTTTAATAAATAGAAACAAATGCGATGCATTTTCCCTTTGTGAAACTTGGCTTACTTCAAATATTGATCTCAACTTCCATGATTTTAATATTATTCGCCTTGATCGAGACACCCCATATGGAGGAGTACTTTCAGGGATTAAAAAGTGCTATTCTTTCTATCGTATTAACCTCCCCTCGATTCCAGACATCGAAGTTGTCGCATGTCAAATGACAATACAAGGTAAAGAGCTTTGTATTGCCTCAATATATATTCCTCCCAGAGCACAGGTTGGGCAACGGTTGCTCTTTGATTTAATAGAACTTCTTCCCTCGCCACGTTTGATTTTGGGAGACTTCAACTCTCATGGTGTGGCTTGGGGTTCCCCCTACAATGATAACCGCTCCTCTTTAATCTATAACCTTTGCGATGACTTCGACATGACTATTTTGAACAACGGTGAAATGACACGTATCCCGAAACCTCCAGCGCGCCCAAGCGCTTTGGATCTATCCTTATGTTCGACGTCGCTACGGTTGGATTGCACATGGAAGGTAATCCTCGATCCTCACGGTAGCGACCATCTGCCTATTCTTATTTCAATTACTAACGGTTCAACTCGCATGCGACCAATTGACATTCCGTATGACCTCATACGGAACGTCGATTGGAAGTTACACGAGGAAATGATTTCAAAAGCGGTCGAGTCGATTCAACATCACCCACCACTTGAAGAATACAACCTCCTCGCGGGCTTAATCCTCGACGCCGCGTTGCAAGCCCAAACGAAGAAATATCCCGGCGTAACGATCAAAGAGCGGCCTCCAACTCCGTGGTGGGACAAAGAGTGCTCCGATGTCTACACGCAAAGTTTCGACGCGTTTTTGGCCTTCCAGAAGGGAGGTATACCCGACGACTATATACGGTATTTGGAGCTTAATACCAAGCTTAAAAGCCTGGCTAAAGCAAAGAAACGCGGATATTGGCGTCGGTTCGTGAACGAGACGTCGAGGGAGACATCGATGAGCACTCTTTGGAACACAGCCCGAAGAATGCGGAATCGCGTAACGGTCAACGAAAGCGAGGAGTCTTCAAGTCGGTGGATATTTGATTTTGCCAGGAAAGTATGTCCGGACTCTGTTCCTGAGCAAAACATTGTTCGCGATGCGTCTCCGGGCCACGACGCGATAGAATCACCTTTTACGATGGCAGAATTTTCAGTTGCCCTCCTGTCCTGTAACAATAACGCGCCTGGGTTAGATAGAATCAAATTCAACTTGTTGAAGAATCTACCTGGCAATGCCAAGTGGCGCTTGTTGAACTTGTTCAATAAGTTCCTGGAGCAAAACATTGTACCGCAGGATTGGAGGCAAGTGAAGGTGATAGCCATCCAAAAACCAGGGAAACCAGCTTCTGATCACAACTCTTATAGGCCGATTGCAATGCTATCCTGTATCAGGAAATTGATGGAAAAAATGATACTCCGTCGTTTAGACCATTGGGTCGAATCAAATGGTCTACTATCAGATACTCAATTTGGCTTCCGCCGTGCCAAAGGGACGAATGATTGTCTTGCGTTGCTTTCAACAGATATTCAGCTGGCGTATGCTCGCAAAGAACAAATGGCGTCTGCGTTCTTGGACATTAAGGGGGCTTTTGATTCCGTTTCTATTGACATTCTTTCGGGCAAACTTCACCGACAAGGATTTTCTCCAATTTTGAACAATTTTTTGCACTATTTGCTGTCCGAATAGCACATGCATTTTACGCACGGCGATTTGGCAACTTTTTGCATTAGCTACATGGGTCTTCCCCAGGGCTCATGTTTAAGCCCCCTTCTTTACAACTTTTATGTAAATGACATCGACGAATGTCTGGCAAATTCATGCACGATAAGACAACTTGCAGACGACATTGTAATCTCTGTTACAGGAGCCAAAGCTGCCGATTTGCAAGGACCATTGAAAGATACCTTGGACAATTTGTCTGCTTGGGCTTTACAGCTAGGTATCGAATTCTCTCCGGAGAAGACTGAGATAGTAGTTTTTTCTAGAAAGCATGAACCTGCTCAGCTTCAAACACAATTAATGGGTAAAACGATTTCTCAGGTTTTGGTACACAAATATCTTGGTATCTAGTTCGACTCTAAAGGCACCTGGGGTTGTCACGTGAGGTATCTGATGAAAAAATGTCAACAAAGAGTGAATTTTCTTCGTACAATAACCGGACAATGGTGGGGAGCCCACCCAGGAGACCTTATAAGACTTTACCAAACAACGATATTGTCTGTTATTGAGTACGGGTGTTTCTGCTTCCGCTCCGCAGCAAACACATATTTGATCAAACTGGAGCGAATACAATATCGTTGTTTGCGTATCGCCTTGGGTTGCATGCAGTCGACCCATACGATGAGTTTGGAGGTCTTAGCTGGAGTACTACCATTGAAAAACCGCTTCTGGAGCCTGTCTTCTCGCATTCTTATCAAATGTGAGGTCTTGAACCGTCCTGTGATTGAAAATTTTGAAAGGTTAATCGAACTTAATTCTCAAACCCGTTTTGTGACATTGTATTTCAATCACATGTCCCATAATATTAACCCTTCTTCGAATATTCCAAATCGTGTCGACTTATCAAATACTTCTGATTCTACTGTGTTTTTAGATACATCCATGATAGAAGAAACTCGTGGAATCCCGGATCATTTACGCGTGCAGCAGATCCCCAAAATTTTTTCAAATAAATATCGAAACATCAACTGCGACAATATGTTCTACACTGACGGATCACTTCTTGATGGGTCCACTGGCTTCGGTATTTTCAGTAACAATTTAAACCGTCTCCCAAAAGCTTGATAATCCTGCTTCTGTTTACGTCGCAGAATTGGCTGCAATTCAGTACACCCTAGGGATTATCGAAAAAATGCCCACGGACCATTATTTCATCTTTACGGACAGTCTCAGTTCCATTGAGGCTCTCCGATCGATGAAAGATGTTAAGCACTCTCCGTATTTCCTGGGGAAAATACGGGAACATCTGAGTGCTTTATCCGAAAAATCGTATCAGATTACCTTAGCGTGGGTCCCTTCTCACTGCTCGATACCGGGCAATGAGAAAGCGGACTCTTTGGCTAAGGTGGGCGCAACAAACGGTGGAATTTATGAAAGACCAATTGCCTTTAATGAATTTTTCTCATTTGTACGTCAGAATACGATCATCAGTTGGCAAAATGCTTGGACCAGAGGGGAACTGGGAAGGTGGTTACATTCCATAATCCCCAAGGTGTCGACGAACCCGTGGTTCAAGGGGTTGGATGTAGGTCGGGATTTCATTTGCGTGATGTCCCGGCTTATGTCCAATCACTATAGATTTGACGCGCATCTCCGTCGTGTTGGGCTCGGGGAAAGTGGTATCTGTGCCTGTGGTGAAGGTTATCACGACATAGAGCACGTTGTTTGGTCATGCCCTGTACACCGTGACGCCAGGTCTAAATTAATAGCTTTCCTGCAGGCCGTAAGTAGGCAGCCGGCTGTTCCTGTTCGTGATGTCTTGGCGAGCCGTGACCTATCCTACATGTCCCTTATATACGTTTTCCTGAAATCCATCCACGCCCCAGTTTAATCCTATTCCCTTCCGCCTACATCCAACCAAACGACAAGAACACGTTAAGACCCCGGATACGGAAACAGCAACTAGACCCGCACGATACTCTCAGGTCCCGAGGGAGACAACCCAATATGCCAGTCCGTAATATCTTGGCCCAGCAGCGGAACATGTGCTTACCTATGGCAATGAAAACCATCATACAGTAAACCAGTGCTTTTAATGCAAAATATTATAGCTTTAAGTTACATTTAGTTTCAGCTCGTAGTCGGCAGCGAGGATAAAAAATTCGCTTTTAGTTATTAAGATACTTTAGAAAGTAAGCTACCAGATATAATTGGCGCCGTTAAACATTAAATTGTATTTGTGCCGTGTCAAATAAATTATAGATGAACAAAAAAAAAAATACTAAATACCTCCCAATATGGGTATTTTCGGTGTCAGATTGATGCCAGAAAATCTGCTGAAAATGACCGAATACCACCCAATAAATCATTTAAAATAATCATTGATGGATGACACGTTTGATTTTTTTTATATCACAGATGCAGATTCTCCGGTAACCCACAGGCGGTAAAACTATCGCCTGCAGGTGGAATAGTACGTAATGCTGATAAAAAGCATTGAAAACATTCAACTATTTTCCGAGTAAACGGCATCTCTTACGAAAAATAGAACAGGGATTATCGAGGTGAGTGAGTAAGAAGAGTAAGAAGCCAGATGTCTTCCCTTAGATTATCAGAGGGTAGAGGGCCTTTTACAAAATAGTGCTGACATTGACAGAGCGTTAGAAAATTTTAGCAGCTTAATACTCAATGCCCGGAATTTATCAGTTCCTAAGGCTCGAGTGAAATTTAATGCACCAATTATTGACAGTGAACTTCAACTTATACGTTTAAAGAACATACGGAGACGTCAATATCAAAGATCTCGTGATCCTGCTTTGAAAATTATTTTTCAAGAATTACAAAAGGAAATTAAACATAGATTCACTCTCTTGCAAAATGAGAATTTCATGAGAGAAGTTGAACAACTAAAACCTTATTCAAAACCTTTCTGGAAGCTTTCGAAGGTTCTTAAGAAACCTTCGAAGCCCATTCCAGTCCTTAAAGATGGTGATTGCATTTTTCTAACGAATGAACAAAAATCTCAAAAACTTGCTCAGCAGTTTGAGAGTGTTCATAACTCCAATTTGAACGTAGTAAGTCCTATTGATAATGAAGTAAACCAAAAGTATGATCAGATCACCACCCAAGAATTTCTTTCTGAAGAGGTATTGGAAACAAACTTGAATGAGGTGCGAACTATTCTCAAATAATTCAAAAACATGAAAGCACCAGGAGATGATGGGATTTTCTATATCCTCATCAAAAGACTACCCGAAAACTCTTTAAATTTCTTGGTGAATATTTTTCACAGATGCTTTGCACTAGCACATTTTCCTACGAAATGGGAAAATACCAAAGTCACTCCAATTTTAAAACCCGAAAAGAATCCAGCTGAGGCACCAAGTTATCGACCAATTAGTTTACTTTCCTCTATTAGCAAACTTTTTGAAAGAATAATTCTCAATAGAATGATAACACATATAAATTAGAACTCAATTTTTGCAAATGAGCATTTTGGTTTTCGCCAAGGGCATTCCACTACTCATCAGTTACTTAGAGTAACAAATATGATTCGAACTAATAAATCTGAAGGCTATTCGACTGGAGCTGCTCTTCTAGACATAGAAAAGGCATTCGACAGTGTTTGGCATAAAGGTTTAATAGCTAAAATGTCAAATTTCAGTTTTTCGCTTTACCTCACAAAAATGATACAAAGTTATTCAACTGACCGCACTCTCCAGGTTAACTATCTAAATGGTAAATCTAATAGATTGCCTGTTAGAGCTTGTGTGCCTCAGGGGAGTAACTTGGGCCCAATGTTAGTGTTAGTGTCAGTGGGATCGTAGCGCTAGCCCCGCAATTGTCCTGTACACTTAACAGTTGGCTACGAAGTCTGTGTATAATAAACAGAAAGTCGAGTTCCGATACGGAATGTAGTACCAAGGCTTTGCTTTGTATCCCCCGCGTAAAAAGCGACTTTAGTGTACTGAAAAAAGAGATCACTACACAACACACTATTCATAAAAGTTTTCCGCGATTTCTCGAGTTTTGATAAAAAACGTCCAATATTTCACATCGATCAATTTCATGTCCAAAAAGAACAAAAACCAAAACAAACAGTCGTCATGTTGCCAAATATGTTTGTTACACGATGTTTGACAGCTAGATCCCCCCTGAATATTATTATTATTTAATCCAAGATGGCAATGGAATCTGCTCACAGACACCTGAACAGTGCATGTATGTTAACTAGAGTGGGTTATTCGTTTGGGGCTCTGGAGGTTCCGGGCTTTCCGAGGGTCGGGTGCTCGTGTCTCATCTGATGCATTGCGTATGGAATTTGTTTTGTTCTTCGTCGCTTTCTTTCTGAGAAGTTAGAAGTGGCCTAGGCCGTGTGCTTTGTGAAGTCATGGTGTAGTTGTTTTATGCTGGTAGCTTTTTTGTCGGCACTGGGTAAAACCCCGCCCAGAAATAATTTGTATCGAGATATTGCATTCCTAAACAAACAAATGTAGGTAATTGTCCAAGGTGTAGATGGCATACGATACATGTTGCAGAGGTTGATGAAGATCGGACTAGTGCTGGTGCCCTGGTGGTGTTGGAGGGGGGATGAATTTCGAATTTCGTTGGGGACATCTTAGCACCATGGTGTCTTCGGCAAATTTTGGGGTCATAGAATGTGTGGCATATTTTGGGGTCATAGAGTGTATGGCTTAAGCGATTCTCGGCTCACTGGAAAGGAGCATGCAGGGGAGATGGGTTTTCCTCTTCAGATCTTTATGCTGGAGCATCGGGTAGGGACGGGACCGATCGACTACCGATAGATTTGGGATTGTTTGTGGGTGGAGCAGAAAAATTTTGTTTCTGGATTTGTATTGTTGTGTTTTTCCGTAGAGACGCCACTCTAGTATATATTTAGGTGTGTGTTTATATGTGTATGGGTGTATGTGTATATATGCATGCTTTTATTAATTTTACCTATTTGTACCAAACATGCCTAACAAGTATGTGAGAATCATACATTAATCAGATCACACAAAAACAAGGATTTGCCGGCACAATTCACTAATGCTCAAATTCCTTGTGTTTTTTCCTTTGCATAAATATATACTTCTCACATACGCACTACACAATACGCCTACAAATGAGAGAAAAGTATAAATGCGACCTATTCATATTTGCCCCATTTATTCCACTATCTTGGACTTTAAAATCGTATCTGCGGTCGGATGAACTTCAAAACATCCGAAGTTTTCCCAAACTATTCACAATGCAACTATTTTTCTACTCACTTTATATTCGCGGTGGATGAAACCATTATTTGTCCCTGCCTAGGTTAGCTCTAGATATTTGTGATGTTTCAACGACGTAATTTTCCCGAAATGTATTAGAAAGCAAATTGTTGAATGATTTTCAAAATCGAAATTCTCATAACATGTCACATTTTTAAAATCTTTACAGTTAAAAATTGCATTTGTTTTGTCGGTACAAACGAAAGGAATGTTTTTCAAAAAAAAGCCTATCATCACTCTTCTAAACGTATGTAACGGAAACTTAAGTTGTTCGTTTATTTAATGAAAAATGTCGTTTTAGAATTTGAACCCACGGCTTGATTGTTTGCAGATGATCTTCAATGAAATACACTCAATTTTAGACCTGGAAAATTATTAGGAAATCAAGGTAATGCAAGGTATCAAAGATACGATGATTAAAGATAATTATATTATTTTTTTTCGTAGAGGTTGCCCAGCAATTTCGAATGCTCATAAAGATCTCGCATGTCCGTCGCAGATTTTCTGTCTTGATCCATTTAAATCTATTTGGCGCTGCTTACTGATATCCAGCTGCTGTGAACGAATGTTACATTTACCGTTCGCCTGTAATAATAACAAAAATAATAATTAACACAGTATTTAACCGGATAAAAAAAGATAACATTAATAGAATAAACTGTGCAGTTAGGTCGAAATACCATACGTAGCATGGTGCTAGTGTTACTAACGTGAAGTACTCTGCCGTGAGATGACAAAGTGAAGTAAGTTAGAGGTGGGCAATCCGCTCACGAACTGATCTAAAGAGCTGGTTCTTCAAAGTGAGTGAGTGATCTATCGCTCTTTTTTAAAGAGCGGTAACTCACCCCTTACTTCAAGCAAAAAGCTGAAGCTGATTTTGTTGATCAGACACCGCAAGCGAGAGCCATATGAATGTTTTACACCCAATACCATCACACTGCAATACCATCCTATGCATAACCATCCACCAGCCGTGGGAATAAAAAATAAAATCTACTTGCCACAGTGCACACGGGCTGGCTAACGCCGGGACGTACATGAAAAGTGGAACGAAAAGAGCGAAAGAACTGATTCACTGATCTTTTAAATCTATGCAGACAATCCGCTTGCGAGCTGATCAGAAAATCAGTTCTTTAAAAGATCGAAATCTTCTGATCGCGAGCGGATTGCCTGCGAGCTGAACAAAAGAGCCATCGGACGAACCAGTTCTTCTGAGAGCAAAAGATTTCACTCTTTCAAAGAACTGAGTCTTTTGATCACCCTGCGAGCGTATTGCCAGATCAGTGAATCAGTTCTTTCGTTCTTTTCGTTCCACATCCATTCGTGTGCGTACTCGGCGTTAGTCATTCCGTGTACCTGTGTATGGACTGTTGCAAGTTGTTTTTTTGCATGCTCTTGCGGCTGGCTGGTGGCTGGGTGATGGGAAATGCAGGATATGCATATCAGGGAAGACGTTTGGTGGCAGCTTGTTTCTGGGAGTTCTATTGTAGTTTTGCGCGCGATCTTGTGCTCGGCAAATCGGGTGTAAAGCTTTCACATGGCTCTCGCTTGCGGTGTCTGATAATTAGCTACACTGATAAAAGCCAAAAATTATGTAGGAACGAAAAGAGCGAGTGAGCTGTTAAAAAGAACTAGTTCATTTTAGTGAGCGGAACCGCTCTGATCCGCTCACTATAGTGAATCACTTTTCCCACCTCTAAAGTAAATGCCATTTTTTCGAATATGAGGTTTTCACGCCAATATGTTCGTTATTCGAAGACCTATCTCTTGGTATCTTCCTTTTCGTTTATTCGTATGTTGCATAAATAAAAAAAAAAAAAAAATTGACGTAGGCATTTAATGCAAAAGTGAGTGACAAAAAATTCATTCGTTTTAAACCGTACTGAAAAGATGTGTGTACTGTAGATGTAAACACCGCGCGTTTGATAGTTGATTTTAAAATCATTGTTTTTTGTTGTACAATTCGTTCGATAACCGTAATTTCTGTGTTACTGTGTTATTTACATCGATTGTGATCATACTGTGCTGTGGGACATTGAAAATTGGACCGCTATAAATCGACATTGAATTCCGCCAAACTTAATTTTTTCACTACGATGGCAAAGAAGATGTGCAAACAATGCCAACAGTTAGCCTATACACCAGAGAGACGCCGAGATACTCACCGTTAAGGCAACTGTCAACATCAAAACGGGCGAGCTGTATAATTTCGCATTGCCGTTATTCGTTTCGATGTTGACAGTTGCCTCAACGGTAGTGCCTTGTCATTTCTCTAATATACAGGTTCACTAAATGCCAATTGGTGAACGAAACCAAATCGATGTAGCGAGTACATTTTAGTAATATTTGTTTGTAAATATTAGTTACAAAATATTTGCATGCTTCGAATGAGGTTTCACTTCAAATATTTTAAAACAGTTTTCCAAATAAAACGTTTGATTCAATCACCGTAAGCAAGGCCACAGTCAGAATAGTAATTGGCATGATATTCGAAAAATGAGATCCCCGGTGCTCAAGTGCGCTAATTGCCTTTCTCCACCGATGCTGCTGATGCGACGGGATGATTGACCCAGCCGTGAAAGTCTATCGACCTTTGGCCCCTACACTTCACTTTAGTCTGGCTAGTGGAGGAGTTAGGAGTGACTTGTGATTAGCTCGGTCGAGTACAGGCAAAAGTATAAGGTGTTAACTGCCGCTATTCGTATAACGGTCCTATGTAAAATTTTGGTGTTTTTATGTTTTTTTGTGGGAATGGGTTCATTTTAGTATGTTTTTCAAAAATTGCTTGAAGAAGTAAGGTTTGTTCCTTGAAACTTCGATTTTTTTTTCTCTCAGGATGTACCACGTACTAATTATTAGCATAACAGTCCTAGGTTTTACTTCTCATATAACCCTTTCTAGAAATCATTTTCAATCACGTTGAAGGTAAAATTGCTTCATGCGTTAAGCAAACCTTGAATCTATTCAACTATTTTTTTGTAGTTTTGTCAAGGGATCAGCCATTCATTACGAAAAAATAAAAATCGAAATTAAAATTAGAGGTTTATTCGAAGAAAATGTTATAGTTTAAATTAAAGCTTCATGTGGAATCTTTAAGAGATAACTAGCATTGTGGAAGGTTTTTCCAAAAGAATTTTTGTTCATCAGGAACAACTGTCAGAATCACGGCCAACAGCGCACTTTTCCGGTCGGGGCTTACACATACTGGCTTTTTCTGTCTAATCAGGGCGCTTTCTAAATTCAAGTTGCTCGAATTTATTATCTTTCGCTGTTTGCCAGATATTATGTTGCAGGTCAGCAGCATATCCGTTTCTTCGATCGAACTACTGTACTGCATATCGTAGGAACCTTTCTTGAAGACGACTTTTCTAATCTGTTCAATGTAAGGACGCGGGCTACATTTGTTCAGGATATACGGAGCGACTGCAAACTTCGTTTCAAAAAAGTCGGCTGCTTGCATGCTCATTACTTCCACCTTCTTCGTTGCTTTTTGTACTGCGTTTCGAAAATCGGAAAGTCAGCGTTCGTGGTCCGTGACGCATCATAGCCCTTTCAACTGCTGCGTAAAAGCTATCGGCGGCCTTGAATGTATGGCCACTTTCGAAGAATTTCAGCGTCACATTCTTGACAAGGACATGCTCTGAGTTGACCAACAAAATCATATAGAGGAAAAAATTCCAATTTTTATTTTGAGATGAACAGTTGTCCAGCCAAAATGTCACTTTTTCCTCATGTCATGTCCTTATACTGGATAAGCACTTTATAAAAGCAGCTGGTAATATTACTAGCCGACCGTCCAGCCGTGCTTTCATCCCATACACAAGCCGTTACTGGAAAGGTTGCAGAGTAGGCACCCACTGGTGCAAACGTTTCATTAAACGCGAGCAACCGTTGGCTGAAAATGATTGATTTCAGTCCATCCAAACGAGGTAGATGTATGATCTAAAAAACAGATTTAGATTAAACCAACAATTTTATTAAACAATAATTATTACCTTCTGAAGATCAACAGCCAGAATAATTTCCTTTGGCCTTACATGATGGCCGTCTTTCTGATACTCAATCCGTGCCTCCGTCGCTAGTCGCATATGCTCAGAATAAAAGCGACACATAGAGCATGTCGGCGACGTCTACACGGAAATACAAGTCTCGCATTCTTCATGTCCTAACTGTACCAACGATATGTGCATTTCTGCCATAACACGGCTGTAGAAAAAATAGCTTACTTTCAGTTCCGGACTTGCGGACTGTTGGTATTGCTCATGCATGGATGTTTCCGTGAGATCAGAGGGTAGGTAGAGACGGTCTGGTGCATGCTGGCGGCGGTAATGAGACACGGACGGATTAAAAGATTCAATATGCGCTTTGACGGCTTCGTATTTGGCAGTGCTCCTTTTATACTTTCCACGCTGTGATAATTTTACACTTCCGTCAATATTTTCTTTGAAGCATCGATATACAATGTTTCTTAAACAAATTTTGAAACAAATTTTTATAGGTAATAAGTTATAAATAGGTCTAAGATTGGAAAACTTACCCGCAATTTTGATTAAAGCCAATAGTATTCAAAAAACATTCTTGCATACTTGTTGTATTTCTCCGCTTTCTAACCGAATGTGGAAAACATAAGAGAAGAGCTTTCTCGGATCATTAGCTAAACGGTTCTTTCGACGTGTCTTCACGGTCATACGCTTCACGTTCTCACGTATAAAGCTACTTTGATCCGCATCATTCAAATTCCAAAACTTGGCATGTGTGAGGACTCTCACATCTTTCGTCATCGCCGTGCTGCAGTCTTTACTGCAGCCACAGTTCGCCATGATTGCGTTGTGGTTTAATCGCCGGGATTTCGCAACCCTCAATTTTTGTAATTCTCTTTTTGTTCGCTTCCGTTTTTTGTAGCTCCCCTGAAGAAGCTACTGTCCAAATCAGGGGTCTCCGTAGACCCAGATCCTGTTGCAAAATTTTGCTGCTGCTTTAGCGCAGTATCCAATTGCCAAGGTTTGGACGGAAACTGCGCAGGTTCGCCGAAGCCGATAAAATCCTCGTCAGAGTTATCTTCCTCACTTAAATAAACATCCAAAAGCTCAAGAGCGGACATTTTCGAACACATGCGAAAACAATTTTCCAAATAAAACAACCTTTTGTGTAAAAAAACAACTGCAAACTAGCTGTCAAACTGTTGCTCTCGAACGTAGGACTGGTGTGCGAAAATTTTGTTGATAGATGGGCAAAATATTTGCCTAACAGTCTCCCTGTTATTTTTTTAGTAAAACACATGTTTTTTGAAAAATCAAAGAAAAAGTTATCGGTTTCCGTTATACTCTAGTAGAAAATTGAAATAAATATTGAAATTCAGTCCGCGCAAATATATATTTCGACTGTGACATACAGTCTTCCTCAGTGCTTATGTGGACTGGTAAAGAGCAAAGCGTAAATCCTGTTTTTTGTTTGTAGTAGGTAAAAATGAAAATTTAGCACTCTTAATTGGAGTTAGGTAGGGAATTATGCGGTCGATTGTTTATCGTACCATGTCTGGGGTTTTTGCGAAGCAGATTGAATAGCCATGAGGGGTGATTACCTGCGTCTTTGTTGAGAAGCGTGCATGAGTGTTGTTTATAAATTTCTAAACTTTCAGCTACGTCTAATTTCCATAAATTATTAACGGGGCGGAGGAGGTGAATGTTATCCGAAGTTAGTGGATGTTCCTCGTTAAAAATATGTTCAGCCACTTTTGATTTGAAAAGGTGTGGTGGGGCATTTTTTGAAACTTTACTTGCTTTTGTCACTTCTTCGAAATGTTCTTTGAAACGTATCCCTAGGTTACGTTTAGTTTGTCCAATGTAAAGCATATCACAGTGACTGCATGCAATTTTATAAATTCCAGCTTTGTTCAGGGTATCAATAGGGTCTTTGGTAGACCCCAATTTTGTTTTGAGTTGGGTATTTCTACTAGTGTAGACAATATCCATCCCAAATTTCCTAAATTTTGAACGAAGTGGGCGTGTCAAGTCAACGTCATATTCAACGGTTACCCTTTTCTTCTGTTATTGGGGTGAGTGTTGTAAAAAATTTCCGAATTTGAGCACGCTTCTTTTTATCAACAATGGCTTGAATGATACTTTCATTGTAGCCATTAAGTTTAGCAATTTCGAAAATATATTCCAGTTCCTTTTGCTTGGCTACTTCACTTAGAGGTAAAGTTTCCATGCGGTGGATCATATGATGGAAAGATGTCATTTTATGCTGGAAGGGATGGTTTAAAGTGTTAGGTATTACCCGTTTTGTATTCGTGGGTTTCCGATAAATTTCAATTTCCAAGTCCGTAGACTTTCTGACTACAACGACGTCCAAGAAAGGGAGTCTGTTGTTAAGTTCTTTTTCAATTGTGAAGTTTATATTTTTATGGGTATTATTAAGGGATATGAAAAAAGTTTCAAGATCCGCCCTTTTCAAAATACAAAAAATACCATCCACATACCTTTACCATCGAATCGGTAAGATGTTCCTCTTCTCTAATGTACTTTCTATATTTGCCATGAAGAGCTCACATAAAGGGGGGAGAAAGAGGATTCCCCATTGGTGCCCCTTTAGCATGTTTGTAAAATTTACCACGAAATGTGAAGTAGTTTTCTTTCATGCAAAGGCGTGAAAGTATCAACAAACTGTCAACTTTCTTTTTTCCAAGTATTATCAGAATATTGGGAAAGAAGCCAGTCCTCTAAAAGGTTTAAGGTTTCATTCACTGCAACGCTAGGAAATAAGGCCGTAACGTCAAATGAAACCATTATCTCATCAGATTGGATGTTACCCGAGGATCTTAAATTTTCAACGAAATCTCCGGTGCTCTTTACTGATCGACTTGGAAATTTCTTGGGCATGGCTTGAAATTCTTTTACCAGCCATTTAGCCAATTTTTCTGTGGGAGCCCCTACCGCTGAGATAATTTCTCTCAAAAAAATATCTCAAAACAAAATTGGGGTCTACCAAAGACCCTATTGATACCCTGAACAAACCTGGAATTTATAAAATTGCATGCAGTCACTGTGATATGGTTTACATTGGACAAACTAAACGTAACCTAGGGATACGTTTCAAAGAACATTTCGCAGATGGACAAAAGCAAGTAAAGTTTCAAAAAATGCCCCACCCCACCACACCTTTTCAAATCAAAAGTGGCTGAACATATTTTCAACGAGGAACATCCACTAACTTCGGATAACATTCAACTCCTCCGCCCCGTTAAAAATTTATGGAAATTAGACGTAGCTGAAAGTTTAGAAATTTATAAACAACACTCATACACGCTTCTCAACAAAGACGCAGGTAATCACCCCTCATGGCTATTCAATCTGCTTCGCAAAAACCCCAGACATGGTACGGTAAACAATCGACCGCATAATTCCCTACCTAACTCCAATTAAGAGAACTAAATTTTCATTTTCACCTACTACAAATAAAAAACAGGATTTACGCTTTGCTCTTTACCAGTCCACATAAGCACTGAGTAAGACTGTATGTCACAGTCGAAATATATATTTGCGCGGACTGAATTTCAATATTTATTTCCAAAAAAATTTCTAGTAGAGTATAACGGAAACCGATAACTATTTCTTTGATTTCTTAATCACTCTGCTAAGACGCTCGGTATAGATTTTCTAAATTTGACATGTTTTTTGGTTTTATTTGTGGTTTTTTTCCGACGAAGCCTTTGCTCCTAATAAGCTGTGTGCGTTTGTGCAAAAATTTACAGCGAAAGAAAGAACACCGATGCGAAATGATGATTATATCGAAAAAGTTTCAATCGCATTTTTCTCGGCAGCTGAATTTTCGACGTAGGACTGTTATGCTCAAAGCGGCAGTTAACCGCATTGAAATCTTAAACAGGATCGCTAAATTTCCTTTCCCTAGATAGTGAAGCTGTTCCCATTCCAACGAAGCGGAATGTAAAATCCACCGAGAGTGGTAGGCACTGAGTGAGTACACAACTAAGAAATAGTTCATGCGCATGTGACCAGAGATAAGGGGCGAGATCCTAAAATTTACCAATAAGTTCGAATCGTGGATGGAAGAAAGAAGTTTAGATCGCACAGTAGGAAGAAAAGTTAGATAGTTTAAATGGGAAAGGTAAGGGAGAAGAAAGACTAGGCCTAGCGAAGAGAATGATTAAATCTAATGTTTGACGGTAAATTAAGGAATGCTAAATAAACCCCATATAATCGTAAAACCAGACTTGTGAATATTGGCTAATATTGTGCGCTATTCCCTTTAGTGTCTTGGGAGAGGTTTCCATGCGGTTCGGGTGACGTAGTTCTGCCTAGTTATCTTTTTGTGTAGATTTTGTACTGGGGAGGCTGACACTGAAATCAGCCACGATCTCTCCCGATTCTTACCGGTGGGCAGACGGGTTGGGGTGTAGGGCCTTGCTCGTGATGATAACAACTCTCCCGGTTTGTCTAGCGAGTATTTTAACCGTTACTTGAAGGCACGGGGTTTAATGCGTGCGCAAGGTCATCTGACGTGATTGTTTCAACGGAGTACCGCGATAGGTGTTGGAGTCGGCCAACTTCTTTCTCCTCCTTAGTATAGGAATAAAAAGGAACCCTCCCCTAAGGGTCTCACGCTGGACAATCATCGTGGTGGGTGGTCTCTCTTAGGAGAGTGGCGCGTAAGCCACCCACTTAGCATCGGGGTGCAGAAAGGCGGGCCAGTTACACCGATACGCTTTTGTGAGGCATACTTCCACATTAGCCAACAATGTTGTGGAATTAACAGTCGTACCCACCGCGACCTTTTCACACAAGGTAAAGCCTGTCTGTATCCGACTAGCCGCTGCAGCGGTCGACCGCTACCGTTCTGTTCTTTTTAGACCAATCAGAGCACAGCGGTCGACCGTCGCTTGTTGTTGTTGTTGTAAAAAATAGAATCATTTCTTTTTTTTGCCGCCAACCGTTCTCAACGGTTGGCGACTGCTGTCATTGACATGGCGAACGCAAATGTGCCAAATAAAAATGTGTGCTTCTCACACGACAGCCAGTCAAAACATTAATAGGACCGGCAACGCTGCTTGGCGATGTCAAATTTCGATCACCGGGAAGGAAAAAAAATAATTTTGATCGTGCGCTACTTTTTTTTTCTTCATCTATAATTTATTTGACACGGCACAAATACAATTTAATTTTTAACGGCGCCAATTATATCTGGTAGCTTACTTTCTAAAGTATCTTAATAACTAAAAGCAAATTTTTCATCCTCGCTGCCGACTACGAGCTGAAACTAAATCTAACTTAAAGCTAGAATGTTTTGCATTAAAAGCACTGATTTGTTGTTTGATGGTTTTCCATCGCCATAGGTAAGCAGCATATTGAATATGTTCCGCTGCTGGGCCAAGATATTACGGACTGGCATATTGGGTTGTCTCCCTCGGGACCTGAGAGTATCGTGCGGGTCTAGTTGCTGTGCGTATATAAGGGACATGTAGGATAGGTCACGGCTCGCCAAGACATCACGAACAGGAACAGCCGGCTGCCTACTTTCGGCCTGCAGGGAAGCTATTAATTTAGACCTGGCGTCACGGTGTACAGGGCATGACCAAACCACATGCTCTATGTCGTGATAACCTTCACCACAGGCACAGATACCACTTTCCCCGAGCCCAACACGACGGAGATGCGCGTCAAATCTATAGTGATTGGACATAAGCCGGGACATCACGCAAATGAAATCCCGACCTACATCCAACCCCTTGAACCACGGGTTCGTCGACACCTTGGGGATTATGGAATGTAACCACTTTCCCAGTTCCCCTCTGGTCCAAGAATTTTGCCAACTGATGATCGTATTCTGACGTACAAGTGCGAAAAATTCATTAAAAGCAATTGGTCTTTCATAAATATCACCGTTTGTTGCGCCCACCTTAGCCAAAGAGTCCGCTTTCTCATTGCCCGGTATCGAGCAGTGAGAAGGGACCCACGCTAAGGTAATCTGGAACGATTTTTCGGATAAAGCACTCAGATGTTCCCGTATTTTCCCGGAAATACGGAGAGTGCTTAACATCTTTCATCGATCGGAGAGCCTCAATGGAACTGAGACTGTCCGTAAAAATGAAATAATGGTCCTTGGGCATTTTTTCGATAATCCCTAGGGTGTACTGAATTGCAGCCAATTCTGCGACGTAAACAGAAGCAGGATTATCGAGTTTATGGGAGACGGTTAAATTGTTATTGAAAATACCGAAGCCAGTGGACCCATCAAGAAGTGATCCGTCAGTGTAGAACACATTGTTGCAGTTGATGTTTCGATATTTATTGGAAAAAATTTTGGGGATCTGCTGCACGCGTAAATGATCCGGGATTCCACGAGTTTCTTCTATCATGGATGTATCGAAAAACACAGTAGAATCAGAAGTATTTGATAAGTCGACACGATTTGGAATATTCGAAGAAGGGTTAATATTATGGGACATGTGATGGAAATACAATGTCATAAAACGGGTTTGAGAATTAAGTTCGATTAACCTTTCAAAATTTTCAATCACGGGACGGTTCAAGACCTCACATTTGATAAGAATACGAGAAGACAGGCTCCAGAAGCGGTTTTTCAATGGTAGTACTCCAGCTAAGACCTCCAAACTCATCGTATGGGTCGACTGCATGCAACCTAAGGCGATACGCAAACAACGATATTGTATTCGCTCCAGTTTGATCAGATGTGTGTTTGCGGCGGAGCGGAAGCAGAAACACCCGTATTCAATAACAGACAATATCGTTGTTTGTCAAAGCCTTATAAGGTCTCCTGGATGGGCTCCCCACCATTGTCCGGTTATTGTACGAAGAAAATTCACTCTTTGTTGACATTTTTTCATCAGATACCTCACGTGACAACCCCAGGTGCCTTTAGAGTCGAACTAGATACCAAGATATTTGTGTACCAAAACCTGAGAAATCGTTTTACCCATTTATTGTGTTTGAAGCTGAGCAGGTTCATGCTTTCTAGAAAAAACTACTATCTCAGTCTTCTCCGGAGAGAATTCGATACCTAGCTGTAAAGCCCAAGCAGACAAATTGTCCAAGGTATCTTGCAATGGTCCTTGCAAATCGGCAGCTTTGGCTCCTGTAACAGAGATTACACTGTCGTCTGCAAGTTGTCTTATCGTGCATGATTTGCCAGACATTCGTCGATGTCATTTACATAAAAGTTGTAAAGAAGAGGGCTTAAACATGAGCCCTGGGAAAGACCCATGTAGCTAATGCGAAAAGTTGCCAAATCGCCGTGCGTAAAATGCATGTGCTTTTCGGACAACAAATTGTGCAAAAAATTGTTAAAAATTGGAGAAAATCGTTGTCGGTGAAGTTTACCCGAAAGAATGTCAATAGAAACGGAATCAAAAGCCCCCTTAATGTCCAAGAACGCAGACGCCATTTGTTCTTTGCGAGCATACGCCAGCTGAATATCTGTTGAAAGCAACGCAAGACAATCATTCGTCCCTTTGGCACGGCGGAAGCCAAATTGAGTATCCGATAGTAGGCCATTTGATTCGACCCAATGGTCTAAACGACGGAGTATCATTTTTTCCATCAATTTCCTGATACAGGATAGCATTGCAATCGGCCTATAAGAGTTGTGATCAGAAGCTGGTTTCCCTGGTTTTTGGATGGCGATCACCTTCACTTGCCTCCAATCCTGCGGTACAATGTTTTGCTCCAGGAACTTATTGAACAAGTTCAACAAGCGCCTCTTGGCATTGCCGGGTAGATTCTTCAACAAGTTGAATTTGATTCTATCTAACCCAGGCGCGTTATTGTTACAGGACAGGGGGGCAGCTGAAAATTCTGCCATCGTAAAAGGTGATTCTATCGCGTCGTGGCCCGGAGACGCATCGCGAACAAAATTTTGCTCAGGAGCAGAGTCCAGACATACTTTCCTGGCAAAATCAAATATCCACCTACTTGAAGACTCCTCGCTTTCGTTGACCGTTACGCGATTCCGCATTCTTCGGGCTGTGTTCCAAAGAGTGCTCATCGATGTCTCCCTCGACGTCTTGTTGACGAACCGACGCCAATTTCCCTGTTTCTATGCTTTAGCCAAGCTTTTAAGCTTGGTATCAAGCTCCGAATACCGTAAATAGTCGCCAGGTATACCTCCCTTCTGGTAGGCCAAAAACGCGTCGGATCTTTGCGTGTAGACATCGGAGCACTTTTGGTCCCACCACGGAGTGAGAGGCCGTTCTTTAATCGTTACGCCGGGATATTTCTTCGTCTGGGCTTGCAACGCGGCGTCGAGAATCAAGCCCGCGAGGAGGTTGTATTCTTCAAGTGGTGGATGATGTTGAATCGAATCGACCGCTTTTGAAATCATTTCCTCGTGTAACTTCCAATCGACATTCCGTGTGAGGTCATACGGAATGTCAATTGGTCGCATGCGAGTTGACCCGTTATTAATTGAAATAAGAATAGGCAAATGGTCGCTACCGTGAGGATCGAGGATTACCTTCCATGTGCAATCCAACCGTAGCGACGTCGAACATAAGGATAGATCCAAAGCGCTTGGGCGCGCTGGAGGTTTCGGGATACGTGTCATTTCGCCGTTGTTCAAAATAGTCATGTCGAAGTCATCGCAAAGGTTATAGATTAAAGAGGAGCGGTTATCATTGTAGGGGGAACCCCAAGCCACACCATGAGAGTTGAAGTCTCGCAAAATCAAACGTGGCGAGGGAAGAAGTTCTATTAAATCAAAGAGCAGCCGTTGCCCAACCTGTGCTCTGGGAGGAATATATATTGAGGCAATACAAAGCTCTTTACCTTGTATTGTCATTTGACATGCGACAACTTCGATGCCTGGAATCGAGGGGAGGTTAATACGATAGAAAGAATAGCACTTTTTAATCCCTAAAAGTACTCCTCCATATGGGGTGTCTCGATCAAGGCGAATAATATTAAAATCATGGAAGTTGAGATCAATATTTGAAGTAAGCCAAGTTTCACAAAGGGAAAATGCATCGCATTTGTTTTTATTTATCAAAACTTTAAACGAAGCAATTTTTGGTAAAATACTTCTACAATTCCACTGTAAGACAGAGATAGAATCCTTCATATACGCAGTTGAATTAGGCATCGAAGGATACAATCGCTGCAAGGAGGGGCCATTGGGCAGTCAACTGCTTCAAAAATGAGCTAACTGTTGGGAGGAATGCTATAAGAAAAATTTTAATTGGATCGGGTACATTGAAAGTTTCAAAAATCCAGTCCACAATGTCAGAAAATTTCACTAATCCAGAGTTTGTTTCATCAACTGGGTGTGCAAAAGGAACAACTGGGGTTTTAGATGTTCCTGGCAGTGCTGGGAACTCCTTCTGGGACTTTAAATTTGCAAGCCCAGGAGGAGTTTGCTTCGGTTTTTCCGCAGCACTGTTTGGTTTGTTTGTAACTTTCATTTCACTTTGAGAAATCTTAGGACCTTTTCTGGGAAGTTTAGGAGAGGAAATATTTTTCCTCTTTCTAGACTCCCCAGGATTGGCGTAAGATGTTCCCGCTGGTAAATCGTCAGAATCGGTTTCATCAGAAGACAACAGATCAAAAGGGTTTGATGTAATGGGAGAAGTGGTAACGGTCTTCTTCAGCATCTCAGCGTAAGAACGCTTCGAACGCTCTTTGAGAGACCTCTTTATTTTATCCCTGCGCTGCATGTACACCGCACATGTCGAGAGCTCATGCTGACTCTCCCCACAGTGAATGCATTTTTCAGCATTTTTACTGCAGGAATCATCCGCATGATTCTCCCCACACTTGCCACAACGTGCCTTATTGCAGCAGTGGGCGGCGGTGTGGCCTAACTGCTTACAATTCAGGCAGTTCATGACGCGAGGCACATATAATCGCACAGGGAGACGAACCCGGTGGATCAAGACGTGGCTTGGTAGCGCTGACCCGGCGAACGTAACTCGAAACGAGTCTGACGGAGTGTTTACTGTTCTTCCACCGATGATCGATGCTGACCGCAATTGCTTGCAGTCGAGCACCTTTACATCGGGACAGGTTTTGTTCTTAAAGCACCCTTTGGCACTTTTCAGTATACACTCGACGGACAGACTCGAATCGGTTATGACACCGTCGATCTCCACGTCTCGTGCGGGTTTGTAAACGCGATACTCGCGTGTGAAGAGCTCAGAGCGAGCTATATCGTTGGCCTCTTTCAGGTTACTGACCACGACACGGAGCTTGTTAGGCCGGACCTTGGAAATTTCGGTCACGCCCTTGTACTCCTTCGTCAGGTCTTTAGAAATCTGCAAGAGGTTCAACTGTTTCGATTTCGGTCCCGCCTTTGGCCGAAAATAGACAGTATAGCTGCCCTGGGCTCCGTCTGGGTAAAGCCTGGGGCGAGAGGGGACTGAAGAATGAACAAGGGAGGGGGTAACAGAAGGGTCAGGGTCAGAGGGGTTCGGGGATGGTGGCGCGGGAGGCGAGGGATCTACATCCATCCCGCTAAGTCTAGCGCACTAGCGCCGACAAGAGCACGTACCTTTTTACTTCTCTCTTCCAGTAAGGTTGGTTGTCCGATCGTTCGAAGTTGCAGCCGTTACAGCCAGCAGCACCAATACAGCAGCACCTAACAGCCACCAGCAGCGAGCCAGGTGTGAGATCACTCCGCACAGCGATACAACTCAACTGTCAACTGATGGCTTCTTTTTTTCCTATTTTGTGTCTCGTCCACTGCTGTAGCACAATTAAGCCAGCAGCCAAATCGGCTTACGCACCAGCTGGCAGTCACGATGCGAAACAGTTGCACAAAGGCGCGACCTTGAACCCGGATTTATTTCACTCGACCAGGCAAACAATGCCAACACTTGTTCACACGTCTTTTGTTTTATATTCTATCGGAGCGATCACCAAACACGTCCGATACTGATGCGTGTTCGGCACAGAATGATCGTGCGCTACTTGTTTTTATTAAATTTGTGTTTTTCGTTTGTTACAACTAGTTCCAGTGTAAGTGAAAAAACTGTACCGTTCGTGCCTCTCCGGAGAAATATAGTCAAACGGTCAGACTCAGCTTGTTTGCTGCTGCGATTGCGGGTTTTTGACGTGTTCGCGTAGTGTTTGTTTGGTGATGCTTATTAACTTACACGTAGGAAATCCAGCGAATAAATTGGACACTAAATCCAGTCGTCCTCTGGAAAGTACCGTTCATATGATTATCATGGATTTTTGACGATGTTCGAGAATGTATTCGGGTTTGGAGCACGGCATTGGTGCTGTTATCGACTGCATGGTCATGTCCTTTGCTATTGGACCTATCCTGATGTTGAAAAATCGATCGGAAGCATCCATTTGCAGAAGTGCTGCACTCAGAAAGTAACTATTGCACCCAGACTGGTATGCTCTCGATTGAACAAATTATTATTACAATTTCGACGTCCAGCACCGCCGGATGATGTTGAATCGCTGGTGCTAGCAAAGCAAGGCAATACTGCTATTCAGCGGTAGGTTTGCGTGAATATATGGCTTTACCGGATACGTCGTTCTATATTTTTACAGGTATTTGCTGTCAGCTGATTGTTGCGACGAGTGGTGTGCTCATTTTAATAAAACACTTGCTCTACTTGAAGCCTGGGGACAGACCGATAACAGAAGTACGAGTTACTAAATACGTCCAATCTGCTTCATATCAGTTTTCTGTACAGTTGCCATTGTTAGTAGTATTATTATTAGTTAGTTATTTATTAAATTTTACTAATTCGAACATCCCAAGCAGATGAAGATTAGTGTTTTTTTTTTCAAATTGAAATAATTATTTACTAATATTTATTTAGAATTTATATTGTTTGTTCTGCCATAAACGGAGACATCAACACTATTACATACATTTTTTATTTTATTATATTTATAGTTTGTAGTTGCTTTCGCAGTAAGGTGAAAATGAAAATGTCAAACAAAAAATGAATCGAAATAAAATTCAAACCTAATCTTACATTTATCTTTTACTGACTATAATTGAGCAACGATTTTTTCAGAACTTATTCGACATATTTTGTAATGTTTACACATTAGTAAGCCTATGTATAGGAGTCAAATTAAGTCGGATAGGCAAGGCATGACAAACCTGCCAATTTTTGGATAGATTTGATGATTGGTTACCTGATAATAATGCTTATTTGCATCATTGGCATAGATGTAAAAACCATTTCTAAAGTGAATGTTTCATCAAGATCAGGAATCGGCAAAGAGCTCATCGAAAAATGGCAATTTCTCATCCGAAAATCCCCAACGGAACCTGTCTCAGGGGACATTTACATTTTTGCATAAAAATATAGCGTGTGGCACCTTTATCTCCAGGATTTTTCATCTGGAATCATTCAAAATGCATATTTTTAAATTTAGGCGTCATTGGCCACTTCCGGAACAAACTGGATGTCCCGAAGGAACTCGTAGTGCGAGAATTTACATTTCTGCAACAAAATATAGCATGCGACACCTCTATCTTCAGGATTTTTCATCAGGAATCATCCAAGACATATTTCTGAACACAGACTGCATTGGCCACTACCGGAATAATCTAAACGCCCCGGAGAAACCCGGAATGGAGACATTTCCAATTGCATCAACCTCTATCTTCAGGATTTTTCATCTGGAATGTTCCTAGAGACATATTTTTGAATATATGCTTCAATGTCGTTTAACGCACACCTGTCCCATCGTGCATAAGGTTTGCGAAGAACATAAAATAAGTACAGGTCGGACTCGATTATCCGCAGTTTTAAAAAACATGTTGCTCCGGATAATCGAACCCTCCTTCAATATCTCTCATCTATAACAGTGAGTTTTCTATTATAATATATTGTACACAATACATGTGCCGACGGAAAAAATTAAAAATTGTCTTCAGACTGTTTGTCTACGTTTTTTATACACAGGGCTGCTGAACATCACTTCGTTGCATTCGTATTCATTTATTATTGCCAAAGCACAACAGCACGTTGCAACAGTGTATTCACTCAGCAAAGGAAACAACGCCTATGGTGAACTGAACTGTTACGAGTGGCTTGTGGGCGATGAATAGTTATTAAAACGTAATATGATTACTTTCGTGTTTGACTCGTATTGGCTACGATTTACTCAAGTCATCCGAAGGGATATTGAGCGATCGGATGGGAATACATCGTTTCAGAAGCCTTGTCACTCAGATCAATTCCGATGAGTATTCACTGTGAATGGTATTGCCAATCGCAATGATGCTTCGGGGCGAATCCAAACGAAAAATAAAAATTGCCGAGGAAGAAACCTATACTGCCGTGGGCTAGGATTTTGACGTAAGCGCCAAAAGCACAAAATCGCTACAGAAGCGATTCAATCTAAATCGTTCGCAAATTAACAGAAGCGCTTTATTACGCAATCTGATCTGATATAATCTGAGTAAATATGATGAAAAACGTACCCCATTGCTTTAACACGTTTATTTATGTAAATGCATTGAGTTCTAATGCCAACGTCACTTCTCTTGCAAAAGAGCAAAACCATTTCAACGTTTTGCACTAAAAGTGACGTTGGTACGCCTGAATAGTCTAGTTTGTCATGCGTACTGGTCTGTACTGGTAATCAGCAGCAAAGATATGAATAAAATTATGCACTCCACAAGCATGATACACTATCGTATCCGTAACTAAACGTCACATCTATGCAAAGTGGCGCTAACGTCACTTCTTATTTTTGATATTTCTCAGTTATTTATCAAAATTTTTGAAAACGACAACAAGCATCTTGAAGGTGGTTACCTATACACTGCTGGAAATAAGTATAAAGACAAGCGAAGTTTGGGCTAATTTGTACTGAGTGGTCAATATTGAACAGAACACATATACACTGCTGATTTATAGTGTAAGCTCTCACGCAAAAATGTATTTGTTTTCTGGATTGTATATGTTTTAAGATAAATAAGTGCTATAATCGGATTTTCGACGTGGAAATAAGTATAAAGACACTAATTGTTTTTTTAAACAAACATTTTTTGATGGGCAATTTATAACAAATTAGTAATCCGTAGCATCATCTTTGTTATGTATGACCTCTTGCAGTCTTCGTGGCATAGAAATTATTAGATTTTTCAAAATATCAAGATCAAGTTTAGACCATTCTTCTTGTATCGCGCGTTTCAGTTGTCCCGCCGTTTCATACTTTCTTCCATGCTTGAAAATGTTACGCGATAGTAAGCCCCGCACGTTTTCTATCGGATTAAAATCGGGACTGCAGGCTGGCCACTCCAAAACAGGGATTTCGTGTAGCCTCAAAAACTCTTTGGTAGCTTTCGACGCATGACAAGCAGCATTATCCTGTTGAAAAATCATGTTTTCGTTCATAACATTTTCGGAAAATGGAATTAGAACTTCATCTAACAGCTCGCAATACATTTTTGAATTCATACGTGATGAAATAAAACAAATAGGCGTTTTCCCAACCATGCTAAAACCGGCCCATATCATCACTGTTCCTCCACCGAAGTTTCGTTTCTCTCTTGTTGGTCTTTTTTGCTTTTTATCGTGCCAGCGACTAGTGAAACCATCTGGTCCATCAAGGTTGAATTTTTTTCTCGTCACTGAAAACCACATTTGACCATTCATCTTCCCAAAACTGGTTCTTTTCAGCGAAAGTAAAACGGGCTTGTGACTCTTGTGACGAGGCAAAAGTAGTGGTACAGGCGTTGTTTTCGTAAAGACAATATTGGGATCATCGTTTAAAACCTGACGAATCCGACGAGTAGATACGGACAGGTTCATTTCTACTCTGATTTCAGCCGAAGACAGTTTCTGGTGGACTGCCATCCTTTTAATTTCCCGTTTATTTCTTGGCGTCAAAGAAGATGGCCGCCCAGATCGCTTCTTTACGGCATATTTTTCGCCCAACCGGAGGAAGTTGTGCACTACATCTTTGCTCCTACCGATCCTGATGCCAATTTCACGGAGAGACAACCCTTGTTCTCGAAGTGCGATAACTCTTCCTCTCTCAAAATCGGTCAAAGCACTGTTTTTCGGCATTTTTTTCTGTAAATATCCTTGTTTGGGTAAATGAAATTAAAAAACCGATTTTGTCATCCTAATATTACCGTTAATAACTTATTTCAACCGCTGCGAAACACTAATGTCACCAAATACCCACTACAAATTAAAACCGACAGACCAACAATAGTGTCTTTATAATTATTTCCAAGCGCAAAAATGAAATAATCCGCTCATGACACATACACATGCAATTCCAGCAAACTTACGCGCAGTGAATATGCAACTCACTAGCACAATCACATAAACAAGCATTTGATTCGAATATCTTACACTGTAAATTGAAACCAGTGAAAAGTGTGTTGTCTTTATACTTATTTCCAGCAGTGTACTATAGTAATAGGTAAAAAAATAAAATTTGAAATTTTGGCGCTTACGTAAAAACGACAGCACACGCCAGTATATATGTAAATATATATATGACCATGTCCGGCGGGTTGCTTCTGATTGAATCTTAGGCCGTGGACGCGGTTTGCGCAGCGAAGGCGGTTCATTCTGCCGCAGGTTAATGTACAGCTCTACTTAGGGCTGTACATTAACCCACGGCAAGGTGAGCCGTCTTCGCAGCACAGGCCGCTCCAGTATTTCCACGACTTTAGTCATTTTCTTTGATCCGTAGCTAATTTAGTTGGCTCTTTAGGCCAGGACGCGGAAACAGTCATCAAGAAGATACAGGTAGAGGGTGTCAAATTGTTCCGTTTAAATAAATAGAAAATTGTTCCTTTTGAGAAAGGGTTTTCTTTTAATTTTTTTAGATGTTTTCAAGCGACACAAAGAAACAATCTTTTGTATTTATGTAAACATAACTTTAGAGTTAAGAAAACAAATATCGACAAAAGAAACATACAAAATGGCGGACATATTCACAAATTCGTAATAATGCAATTCATAATCATCATAATCATCATGAAAGTCTGTCTGTCTGTCGCTACTTTTTAGCAGTAAAAGTATTGAACGTTGAAATGTTTTTTTCTCAACTCTGGTAAAATTAATATGTACTTTAATTGTCTTTGCAACAAATGTAAATTTGTGTAAATAACTTAAGTAATTTTGCTATACACCAAAGTCGCTTTTTACGCGGGGGTTACGTGCCGCGTAAATTCCGGAATTCGCGTAAAAGCCGCGTAAAAAAACTCGCGTACATTTTCCTATGTCCAAACCTATCTTTAAGCGAATGCAAAAGACTATTTCTCTGTGTCGCATATTTCACCCCGAAAATAAAACTAAGAAAAACCACCTCCGACCAATGAGAACACTTTGAAGAAAGCGCTATACCTTTTGAATAAAATCTGTTGGTCGCAAATTCGTTTTTTCATCTCCAAGATGAATAAATTAAAGCTACAATTTATTTATTTACCGTATATTGCAAACATCGATTGAAAAATAATTTTTAAATATTTATGTAACCATATTTACCGAGTACAAGAATTATTTGTAAGCAAACTACTTGCTCTACAAAAAGTACCTTTACGCGTCCAACGGAGTACCCGGGTACTCACAAATTGAAATTTTTATAAGTTATACAGTTTTCCACCTATTTCGATAGTTTTAGCACCAAAAAATTAAGAAGCTCATTTATTTTCGAACAAGCGTTAGTGGTGTCCCGTAAGAATTTGCTTATTCCCGAAAATCTGGTTTTCCGGGTTTATATTCCGAAAAACAAACAAACTGCGAATATGCGTATAGTTGAAAGAAAGCAGGGATATATACTTTATAATTTCTGTCTTACAGTGGCGAGCCAGCTTGTGGCTAAAAACCTCCTTGTTAAACTTAAATGAGCAGGGGTACATAGTGTAATTGAATTTCAGGGGACCAACTTTTTGAGCAGGCTTAGACGTTTTTACTCTAACTGAGTAAGAGCTTTGTACATTTACTTCGTATTCATATCAAGCTCGTATTCAACTATCCAGCCGTCAAAATACTCTACTCATCTCCATTGACGAGTAATTGAAGATATACAGTAGGGCGCCAACGAGATGTATGAAAAAAATGACATTCGAATATCGTTTGGCGGTAGGGTTCAAAAGCTTCGTTTTCCCCATGCTAAATTTCAGCTAAATCGGACTTTGGGAACATGTGCCTCGAAGCGATCAATGTTTCAACTTTTTGACTGATGAAAAAAACGCACAATCGATTTTTTTTTTGATGCCGAATGTCTTAAAATGCATGAAACGGGAGATAATCGACTTTCTGACGTTTAGAAACTTTTAAGCTGGGGTCAAAGAAACATATGGGGAAAATTGACCTTCGAATTTCGTTTAGCGGTAGGGCTGATGATTTTATTTGAGAAGACGAAACTTTTGAGCCCTATCGCCAGAACGAGATTCGAAAAATCGATTTTCATTGGCACCCTAATGCATAGGTTACGGCTGGGTATTTAATTATTGACAGTGAACTTCAACTTATACGTTTGAAGAACATACGGAGACGTCAATATCAAAGATCTCGTGATCCTGCTTTGAAAATTATTTTTCAAGAATTACAAAAGGAAATTAAACATAGATTCACTCTCTTGCAAAATGAGAATTTCATGAGAGAAGTTGAACAACTAAAACCTTATTCAAAACCTTTCTGGAAGCTTTCGAAGGTTCTTAAGAAACCTTCGAAGCCCATTCCAGTCCTTAAAGATGGTGATTGCATTTTTCTAACGAATGAACAAAAATCTCAAAAACTTGCTCAGCAGTTTGAGAGTGTTCATAACTCCAATTTGAACGTAGTAAGTCCTATTGATAATGAAGTAAACCAAAAGTATGGTCAGATCACCACCCAAGAATTTCTTTCTGAAGAAAAAAATTATAAATTATAAAAAATTATAATTATAAATAATTCAAAAACATGAAAGCACCAGGAGATGATGGGATTTTCTATATCCTCATCAAAAGACTACCCGAAAACTCTTTAAATTTCTTGGTAAATATTTTTCACAGATGCTTTGCACTAGCACATTTTCCTACGAAATGGGAAAATACCAAAGTCACTCCAATTTTAAAACCCGAAAAGAATCCAGCTGAGGCACCAAGTTATCGACCAATTAGTTTACTTTCCTCTATTAGCAAACTTTTTGAAAGAATAATTCTCAATAGAATGATAACACATATAAATTAGAACTCAATTTTTGCAAATGAGCAGTTTGGTTTTCGCCAAGGGCATTCCACTACTCATCAGTTACTTAGAGTAACAAATATGATTCGAACTAATAAATCTGAAGGCTATTCGACTGGAGCTGCTCTTCTAGACATAGAAAAGGCATTCGACAGTGTTTGGCATAAAGGTTTAATAGCTAAAATGTCAAATTTCAGTTTTTCGCTTTACCTCACAAAAATGATACAAAGTTATTCAACTGACCGCACTCTCCAGGTTAACTATCTAAATGGTAAATCTAATAGATTGCCTGTTAGAGCTTGTGTGCCTCAGGGGAGTAACTTGGGCCCAATGTTAGTGTTAGTGTCAGTGGGATCGTAGCGCTAGCCCCGCAATTGTCCTGTACACTTAACAGTTGGCTACGAAGTCTGTGTATAATAAACAGAAAGTCGAGTTCCGATACGGAATGTAGTACCAAGGCTTTGCTTTGTATCCCCCGCGTAAAAAGCGACTTTAGTGTACTGAAAAAAGAGATCACTACACAACACACTATTCATAAAAGTTTTCCGCGATTTCTCGAGTTTTGATAAAAAAACGTTCCAATATTTCACATCGATCAATTTCATGTCCAAAAAGAACAAAAACCAAAACAAACAGTCGTCATGTTGCCAAATATGTTTGTTACACGATGTTTGACAGCTAGATCCCCCCTGAATATTATTATTATTTAATCCAAGATGGCAATGGAATCTGCTCACAGACACCTGAACAGTGCATGTATGTTAACTAGAGTGGGTTATTCGTTTGGGGCTCTGGAGGTTCCGGGCTTTCCGAGGGTCGGGTGCTCGTGTCTCATCTGATGCATTGCGTATGGAATTTGTTTTGTTCTTCGTCGCTTTCTTTCTGAGAAGTTAGAAGTGGCCTAGGCCGTGTGCTTTGTGAAGTCATGGTGTAGTTGTTTTATGCTGGTAGCTTTTTTGTCGGCACTGGGTAAAACCCCGCCCAGAAATAATTTGTATCGAGATATTGCATTCCTAAACAAACAAATGTAGGTAATTGTCCAAGGTGTAGATGGCATACGATACATGTTGCAGAGGTTGATGAAGATCGGACTAGTGCTGGTGCCCTGGTGGTGTTGGAGGGGGGATGAATTTCGAATTTCGTTGGGGACATCTAAGCACCATGGTGTCTTCGGCAAATTTTGGGGTCATAGAATGTGTGGCATATTTTGGGGTCATAGAGTGTATGGCTTAAGCGATTCTCGGCTCACTGGAAAGGAGCATGCAGGGGAGATGGGTTTTCCTCTTCAGATCTTTATGCTGGAGCATCGGGTAGGGACGGGACCGATCGACTACCGATAGATTTGGGATTGTTTGTGGGTGGAGCAGAAAAATTTTGTTTCTGGATTTGTATTGTTGTGTTTTTCCGTAGAGACGCCACTCTAGTATATATTTAGGTGTGTGTTTATATGTGTATGGGTGTATGTGTATATATGCATGCTTTTATTAATTTTACCTATTTGTACCAAACATGCCTAACAAGTATGTGAGAATCATACATTAATCAGATCACACAAAAACAAGGATTTGCCGGCACAATTCACTAATGCTCAAATTCCTTGTGTTTTTTCCTTTGCATAAATATATACTTCTCACATACGCACTACACAATACGCCTACAAATGAGAGAAAAGTATAAATGCGACCTATTCATATTTGCCCCATTTGTTCCACAAAACGGAAGTCACTATCTTGGACTTTAAAATCGTATCTGCGGTCGGATGAACTTCAAAACATCCGAAGTTTTCCCAAACTATTCACAATGCAACTATTTTTCTACTCACTTTATATTCGCGGTGGATGAAACCATTATTTGTCCCTGCCTAGGTTAGCTCTAGATATTTGTGATGTTTCAACGACGTAATTTTCCCGAAATGTATTAGAAAGCAAATTGTTGAATGATTTTCAAAATCGAAATTCTCATAACATGTCACATTTTTAAAATCTTTACAGTTAAAAATTGCATTTGTTTTGTCGGTACAAACGAAAGGAATGTTTTTCAAAAAAAAGCCTATCATCACTCTTCTAAACGTATGTAACGGAAACTTAAGTTGTTCGTTTATTCAATGAAAAATGTCGTTTTAGAATTTGAACCCACGGCTTGATTGTTTGCAGATGATCTTCAATGAAATACACTCAATTTTAGACCTGGAAAATTATTAGGAAATCAAGGTAATGCAAGGTATCAAAGATACGATGATTAAAGATAATTATATTATTATTTTTCGTAGAGGTTGCCCAGCAATTTCGAATGCTCATAAAGATCTCGCATGTCCGTCGCAGATTTTCTCAGTCTTGATCCATTTAAATCTATTTGGCGCTGCTTACTGATATCCAGCTGCTGTGAACGAATGTTACATTTACCGTTCGCCTGTAATAATAACAAAAATAATAATTAACACAGTATTTAACCGGATAAAAAAAGATAACATTAATAGAACAAACTGTGCAGTTAGGTCGAAATACCATACGTAGCATGGTGCTAGTGTTACTAACGTGAAGTACTCTGCCGTGAGATGACAAAGTGAAGTAAGTTAGAGGTGGGCAATCCGCTCACGAACTGATCTAAAGAGCTGGTTCTTCAAAGTGAGTGAGTGATCTATCGCTCTTTTTTAAAGAGCGGTAACTCACCCCTTACTTCAAGCAAAAAGCTGAAGCTGATTTTGTTGATCAGACACCGCAAGCGAGAGCCATATGAATGTTTTACACCCAATACCATCACACTGCAATACCATCCTATGCATAACCATCCACCAGCCGCGGGAATAAAAAATAAAATCTACTTGCCACAGTGCACACGGGCTGGCTAACGCCGGGACGTACATGAAAAGTGGAACGAAAAGAGCGAAAGAACTGATTCACTGATCTTTTAAATCTATGCAGACAATCCGCTTGCGAGCTGATCAGAAAATCAGTTCTTTAAAAGATCGAAATCTTCTGATCGCGAGCGGATTGCCTGCGAGCTGAACAAAAGAGCCATCGGACGAACCAGTTCTTCTGAGAGCAAAAGATTTCACTCTTTCAAAGAACTGAGTCTTTTGATCACCCTGCGAGCGTATTGCCAGATCAGTGAATCAGTTCTTTCGTTCTTTTCGTTCCACATCCATTCGTGTGCGTACTCGGCGTTAGTCATTCCGTGTACCTGTGTATGGACTGTTGCAAGTTGTTTTTTTGCATGCTCTTGCGGCTGGCTGGTGGCTGGGTGATGGGGAATGCAGGATATGCATATCAGGGAAGACGTTTGGTGGCAGCTTGTTTCTGGGAGTTCTATTGTAGTTTTGCGCGCGATCTTGTGCTCGGCAAATCGGGTGTAAAGCTTTCACATGGCTCTCGCTTGCGGTGTCTGATAATTAGCTACACTGATAAAAGCCAAAAATTATGTAGGAACGAAAAGAGCGAGTGAGCTGTTAAAAAGAACTAGTTCATTTTAGTGAGCGGAACCGCTCTGATCCGCTCACTATAGTGAATCACTTTTCCCACCTCTAAAGTAAATGCCATTTTTTCGAATATGAGGTTTTCACGCCAATATGTTCGTTATTCGAAGACCTATCTCTTGGTATCTTCCTTTTCGTTTATTCGTATGTTGCATAAATAAAAAAAAAAAAATTGACGTAGGCATTTAATGCAAAAGTGAGTGACAAAAAATTCATTCGTTTTAAACCGTACTGAAAAGATGTGTGTACTGTAGATGTAAACACCGCGCGTTTGATAGTTGATTTTAAAATCATTGTTTTTTGTTGTACAATTCGTTCGATAACCGTAATTTCTGTGTTACTGTGTTATTTACATCGATTGTGATCATACTGTGCTGTGGGACATTGAAAATTGGACCGCTATAAATCGACATTGAATTCCGCCAAACTTAATTTTTTCACTACGATGGCAAAGAAGATGTGCAAACAATGCCAACAGTTAGCCTATACACCAGAGAGACGCCGAGATACTCACCGTTAAGGCAACTGTCAACATCAAAACGGGCGAGCTGTATAATTTCGCATTGCCGTTATTCGTTTCGATGTTGACAGTTGCCTCAACGGTAGTGCCTTGTCATTTCTCTAATATACAGGTTCACTAAATGCCAATTGGTGAACGAAACCAAATCGATGTAGCGAGTACATTTTAGTAATATTTGTTTGTAAATATTAGTTACAAAATATTTGCATGCTTCGAATGAGGTTTCACTTCAAATATTTTAAAACAGTTTTCCAAATAAAACGTTTGATTCAATCACCGTAAGCAAGGCCACAGTCAGAATAGTAATTGGCATGATATTCGAAAAATGAGATCCCCGGTGCTCAAGTGCGCTAATTGCCTTTCTCCACCGATGCTGCTGATGCGACGGGATGATTGACCCAGCCGTGAAAGTCTATCGACCTTTGGCCCCTACACTTCACTTTAGTCTGGCTAGTGGAGGAGTTAGGAGTGACTTGTGATTAGCTCGGTCGAGTACAGGCAAAAGTATAAGGTGTTAACTGCCGCTATTCGTATAACGGTCCTATGTAAAATTTTGGTGTTTTTATGTTTTTTTGTGGGAATGGGTTCATTTTAGTATGTTTTTCAAAAATTGCTTGAAGAAGTAAGGTTTGTTCCTTGAAACTTCGATTTTTTTTTCTCTCAGGATGTACCACGTACTAATTATTAGCATAACAGTCCTAGGTTTTACTTCTCATATAACCCTTTCTAGAAATCATTTTCAATCACGTTGAAGGTAAAATTGCTTCATGCGTTAAGCAAACCTTGAATCTATTCAACTATTTTTTTGTAGTTTTGTCAAGGGATCAGCCATTCATTACGAAAAAATAAAAATCGAAATTAAAATTAGAGGTTTATTCGAAGAAAATGTTATAGTTTAAATTAAAGCTTCATGTGGAATCTTTAAGAGATAACTAGCATTGTGGAAGGTTTTTCCAAAAGAATTTTTGTTCATCAGGAACAACTGTCAGAATCACGGCCAACAGCGCACTTTTCCGGTCGGGGCTTACACATACTGGCTTTTTCTGTCTAATCAGGGCGCTTTCTAAATTCAAGTTGCTCGAATTTATTATCTTTCGCTGTTTGCCAGATATTATGTTGCAGGTCAGCAGCATATCCGTTTCTTCGATCGAACTACTGTACTGCATATCGTAGGAACCTTTCTTGAAGACGACTTTTCTAATCTGTTCAATGTAAGGACGCGGGCTACATTTGTTCAGGATATACGGAGCGACTGCAAACTTCGTTTCAAAAAAGTCGGCTGCTTGCATGCTCATTACTTCCACCTTCTTCGTTGCTTTTTGTACTGCGTTTCGAAAATCGGAAAGTCAGCGTTCGTGGTCCGTGACGCATCATAGCCCTTTCAACTGCTGCGTAAAAGCTATCGGCGGCCTTGAATGTATGGCCACTTTCGAAGAATTTCAGCGTCACATTCTTGACAAGGACATGCTCTGAGTTGACCAACAAAATCATATAGAGGAAAAAATTCCAATTTTTATTTTGAGATGAACAGTTGTCCAGCCAAAATGTCACTTTTTCCTCATGTCATGTCCTTATACTGGATAAGCACTTTATAAAAGCAGCTGGTAATATTACTAGCCGACCGTCCAGCCGTGCTTTCATCCCATACACAAGCCGTTACTGGAAAGGTTGCAGAATAGGCACCCACTGGTGCAAACGTTTCATTAAACGCGAGCAACCGTTGGCTGAAAATGATTGATTTTAGTCCATCCAAACGAGGTAGCTGTATGACCTAAAAAACAGATTTAGATTAAACCAACAATTTTATTAAAAAATAATTATTACCTTCTGAAGATCAACAGCCAGAATAATTTCCTTTGGCCTTACATGATGGCCGTCTTTCTGATACTCAATCCGTGCCTCCGTCGCTAGTCGCATATGCTCAGAATAAAAGCGACACATAGAGCATGTCGGCGACGTCTCATCTGGATGTCCTGTTTCTTTTTCATGAAGCGTACTGTACCAACGATATGTGCATTTCTGCCATAACACGGCTGTAGAAAGAATAGCTTACTTTCAGTTCCGGACTTGCGGACTGTTGGTATTGCTCATGCATGGATGTTTCCGTGAGATCAGAGGGTAGGTAGAGACGGTTTGGTGCATGCTGGCGGCGGTAATGAGACACGGACGGATTAAAAGATTCAATATGCGCTTTGACGGCTTCGTATTTGGCAGTGCTCCTTTTATACTTTCCACGCTGTGATAATTTTACACTTCCGTCAATATTTTCTTTGAAGCATCGATATACAATGTTTCTTAAACAAATTTTGAAACAAATTTTTATAGGTAATAAGTTATAAATAGGTCTAAGATTGGAAAACTTACCCGCAATTTTGATTAAAGCCAATAGTATTCAAAAAACATTCTTGCATACTTGTTGTATTTCTCCGCTTTCTAACCGAATGTGGAAAACATAAGAGAAGAGCTTTCTCGGATCATTAGCTAAACGGTTCTTTCGACGTGTCTTCACGGTCATACGCTTCACGTTCTCACGTATAAAGCTACTTTGATCCGCATCATTCAAATTCCAAAACTTGGCATGTGTGAGGACTCTCACATCTTTCGTCATCGCCGTGCTGCAGTCTTTACTGCAGCCACAGTTCGCCATGATTGCGTTGTGGTTTAATCGCCGGGATTTCGCAACCCTCAATTTTTGTAATTCTCTTTTTGTTCGCTTCCGTTTTTTGTAGCTCCCCTGAAGAAGCTACTGTCCAAATCAGGGGTCTCCGTAGACCCAGATCCTGTTGCAAAATTTTGCTGCTGCTTTAGCGCAGTATCCAATTGCCAAGGTTTGGACGGAAACTGCGCAGGTTCGCCGAAGCCGATAAAATCCTCGTCAGAGTTATCTTCCTCACTTAAATAAACATCCAAAAGCTCAAGAGCGGACATTTTCGAACACATGCGAAAACAATTTTCCAAATAAAACAACCTTTTGTGTAAAAAAACAACTGCAAACTAGCTGTCAAACTGTTGCTCTCGAACGTAGGACTGGTGTGCGAAAATTTTGTTGATAGATGGGCAAAATATTTGCCTAACAGTCTCCCTGTTATTTTTTTAGTAAAACACATGTTTTTTGAAAAATCAAAGAAAAAGTTATCGGTTTCCGTTATACTCTAGTAGAAAATTGAAATAAATATTGAAATTCAGTCCGCGCAAATATATATTTCGACTGTGACATACAGTCTTCCTCAGTGCTTATGTGGACTGGTAAAGAGCAAAGCGTAAATCCTGTTTTTTGTTTGTAGTAGGTAAAAATGAAAATTTAGCACTCTTAATTGGAGTTAGGTAGGGAATTATGCGGTCGATTGTTTATCGTACCATGTCTGGGGTTTTTGGGAAGCAGATTGAATAGCCATGAGGGGTGATTACCTGCGTCTTTGTTGAGAAGCGTGCATGAGTGTTGTTTATAAATTTCTAAACTTTCAGCTACGTCTAATTTCCATAAATTATTAACGGGGCGGAGGAGGTGAATGTTATCCGAAGTTAGTGGATGTTCCTCGTTAAAAATATGTTCAGCCACTTTTGATTTGAAAAGGTGTGGTGGGGCATTTTTTGAAGCTTTACTTGCTTTTGTCACTTCTTCGAAATGTTCTTTGAAACGTATCCCTAGGTTACGTTTAGTTTGTCCAATGTAAAGCATATCACAGTGACTGCATGCAATTTTATAAATTCCAGCTTTGTTCAGGGTATCAATAGGGTCTTTGGTAGACCCCAATTTTGTTTTGAGTTGGGTATTTCTACTAGTGTAGACAATATCCATCCCAAATTTCCTAAATTTTGAACGAAGTGGGCGTGTCAAGTCAACGTCATATTCAACGGTTACCCTTTTCTTCTGTTATTGGGGTGAGTGTTGTAAAAAATTTCCGAATTTGAGCACGCTTCTTTTTATCAACAATGGCTTGAATGATACTTTCATTGTAGCCATTAAGTTTAGCAATTTCGAAAATATATTCCAGTTCCTTTTGCTTGGCTACTTCACTTAGAGGTAAAGTTTCCATGCGGTGGATCATATGATGGAAAGATGTCATTTTATGCTGGAAGGGATGGTTTGAAGTGTTAGGTATTACCCGTTTTGTATTCGTGGGTTTCCGATAAATTTCAATTTCCAAGTCCGTAGACTTTCTGACTACAACGACGTCCAAGAAAGGGAGTCTGTTGTTAAGTTCTTTTTCAATTGTGAAGTTTATATTTTTATGGGTATTATTAAGGGATATGAAAAAAGTTTCAAGATCCGCCCTTTTCAAAATACAAAAAATACCATCCACATACCTTTACCATCGAATCGGTAAGATGTTCCTCTTCTCTAATGTACTTTCTATATTTGCCATGAAGAGCTCACATAAAGGGGGGAGAAAGAGGATTCCCCATTGGTGCCCCTTTAGCATGTTTGTAAAATTTACCACGAAATGTGAAGTAGTTTTCTTTCATGCAAAGGCGTGAAAGTTTCAACAAACTGTCAACTTTCTTTTTTCCAAGTATTATCAGAATATTGGGAAAGAAGCCAGTCCTCTAAAAGGTTTAAGGTTTCATTCACTGCAACGCTAGGAAATAAGGCCGTAACGTCAAATGAAACCATTATCTCATCAGATTGGATGTTACCCGAGGATCTTAAATTTTCAACGAACTGATCGACTTGGAAATTTCTTGGGCATGGCTTGAAATTCTTTTACCAGCCATTTAGCCAATTTTTCTGTGGGAGCCCCTACCGCTGAGATAATTTCTCTCAAAAAAATATCTCAAAACAAAATTGGGGTCTACCAAAGACCCTATTGATACCCTGAACAAACCTGGAATTTATAAAATTGCATGCAGTCACTGTGATATGGTTTACATTGGACAAACTAAACGTAACCTAGGGATACGTTTCAAAGAACATTTCGCAGATGGACAAAAGCAAGTAAAGTTTCAAAAAATGCCCCACCCCACCACACCTTTTCAAATCAAAAGTGGCTGAACATATTTTCAACGAGGAACATCCACTAACTTCGGATAACATTCAACTCCTCCGCCCCGTTAAAAATTTATGGAAATTAGACGTAGCTGAAAGTTTAGAAATTTATAAACAACACTCATACACGCTTCTCAACAAAGACGCAGGTAATCACCCCTCATGGCTATTCAATCTGCTTCGCAAAAACCCCAGACATGGTACGGTAAACAATCGACCGCATAATTCCCTACCTAACTCCAATTAAGAGAACTAAATTTTCATTTTCACCTACTACAAATAAAAAACAGGATTTACGCTTTGCTCTTTACCAGTCCACATAAGCACTGAGTAAGACTGTATGTCACAGTCGAAATATATATTTGCGCGGACTGAATTTCAATATTTATTTCCAAAAAAATTTCTAGTAGAGTATAACGGAAACCGATAACTATTTCTTTGATTTCTTAATCACTCTGCTAAGACGCTCGGTATAGATTTTCTAAATTTGACATGTTTTTTGTTTTTATTTGTGGTTTTTTTTTCCGACGAAGCCTTTGTTCCTAATAAGTTGTGTGCGTTTGTGCAAAAATTTACAGCGAAAGAAAGAACACCGATGCGAAATGATGATTATATCGAAAAAGTTTCAATCGCATTTTTCTCGGCAGCTGAATTTTCGACGTAGGACTGTTATGCTCAAAGCGGCAGTTAACCGCATTGAAATCTTAAACAGGATCGCTAAATTTCCTTTCCCTAGATAGTGAAGCTGTTCCCATTCCAACGAAGCGGAATGTAAAATCCACCGAGAGTGGTAGGCACTGAGTGAGTACACAACTAAGAAATAGTTCATGCGCATGTGACCAGAGATAAGGGGCGAGATCCTAAAATTGACCAATAAGTTCGAATCGTGTATGGAAGAAAGAAGTTTAGATCGCACAGTAGGAAGAAAAGTTAGATAGTTTAAATGGGAAAGGTAAGGGAGAAGAAAGACTAGGCCTAGCGAAGAGAATGATTAAATCTAATGTTTGACGGTAAATTAAGGAATGCTAATTAAACCCCATATAATCGTAAAACCAGACTTGTGAATATTGGCTAATATTGTGCGCTATTCCCTTTAGTGTCTTGGGAGAGGTTTCCATGCGGTTCGGGTGACGTAGTTCTGCCTAGTTATCTTTTTGTGTAGATTTTGTACTGGGGAGGCTGACACTGAAATCAGCCACGATCTCTCCCGATTCTTACCGGTGGGCAGACGGGTTGGGGTGTAGGGCCTTGCTCGTGATGATAACAACTCTCCCGGTTTGTCTAGCGAGTATTTTAACCGTTACTTGAAGGCACGGGGTTTAATGCGTGCGCAAGGTCATCTGACGTGATTGTTTCAACGGAGTACCGCGATAGGTGTTGGAGTCGGCCAACTTCTTTCTCCTCCTTAGTATAGGAATAAAAAGGAACCCTCCCCTAAGGGTCTCACGCTGGACAATCATCGTGGTGGGTGGTCTCTCTTAGGAGAGTGGCGCGTAAGCCACCCACTTAGCATCGGGGTGCAGAAAGGCGGGCCAGTTACACCGATACGCTTTTGTGAGGCATACTTCCACATTAGCCAACAATGTTGTGGAATTAACAGTCGTACCCACCGCGACCTTTTCACACAAGGTAAAGCCTGTCTGTATCCGACTAGCCGCTGCAGCGGTCGACCGCTACCGTTCTGTTCTTTTTAGACCAATCAGAGCACAGCGGTCGACCGTCGCTTGTTGTTGTTGTTGTAAAAAATAGAATCATTTCTTTTTTTTGCCGCCAACCGTTCTCAACGGTTGGCGACTGCTGTCATTGACATTGTCATTGATTTAATTTTTAACGGCGCCAATTATATCTGGTAGCTTACTTTCTAAAGTATCTTAATAACTAAAAGCAAATTTTTTATCCTCGCTGCCGACTACGAGCTGAAACTAAATCTAACTTAAAGCTAGAATGTTTTGCATTAAAAGCACTGATTTGTTGTTTGATGGTTTTCCATCGCCATAGGTAAGCAGCATATTGAATATGTTCCGCTGCTGGGCCAAGATATTACGGACTGGCATATTGGGTTGTCTCCCTCGGGACCTGAGAGTATCGTGCGGGTCTAGTTGCTGTTTCCGTATCCGGGGTCTTAACGTGTTCTTGTCGTTTGGTTGGATGTAGGCGGAAGGGAATAGGATTAAACTGGGGCGTGGATGGATTTCAGGAAAACGTATATAAGGGACATGTAGGATAGGTCACGGCTCGCCAAGACATCACGAACAGGAACAGCCGGCTGCCTACTTTCGGCCTGCAGGGAAGCTATTAATTTAGACCTGGCGTCATGGTGTACAGGGCATGACCAAACCACATGCTCTATGTCGTGATAACCTTCACCACAGGCACAGATACCACTTTCCCCGAGCCCAACACGACGGAGATGCGCGTCAAATCTATAGTGATTGGACATAAGCCGGGACATCACGCAAATGAAATCCCGACCTACATCCAACCCCTTGAACCACGGGTTCGTCGACACCTTGGGGATTATGGAATGTAACCACTTTCCCAGTTCCCCTCTGGTCCAAGAATTTTGCCAACTGATGATCGTATTCTGACGTACAAGTGCGAAAAATTCATTAAAAGCAATTGGTCTTTCATAAATATCACCGTTTGTTGCGCCCACCTTAGCCAAAGAGTCCGCTTTCTCATTGCCCGGTATCGAGCAGTGAGAAGGGACCCACGCTAAGGTAATCTGGAACGATTTTTCGGATAAAGCACTCAGATGTTCCCGTATTTTCCCGGAAATACGGAGAGTGCTTAACATCTTTCATCGATCGGAGAGCCTCAATGGAACTGAGACTGTCCGTAAAAATGAAATAATGGTCCTTGGGCATTTTTTCGATAATCCCTAGGGTGTACTGAATTGCAGCCAATTCTGCGACGTAAACAGAAGCAGGATTATCGAGTTTATGGGAGACGGTTAAATTGTTATTGAAAATACCGAAGCCAGTGGACCCATCAAGAAGTGATCCGTCAGTGTAGAACACATTGTTGCAGTTGATGTTTCGATATTTATTGGAAAAAATTTTGGGGATCTGCTGCACGCGTAAATGATCCGGGATTCCACGAGTTTCTTCTATCATGGATGTATCGAAAAACACAGTAGCATCAGAAGTATTTGATAAGTCGACACGATTTGGAATATTCGAAGAAGGGTTAATATTATGGGACATGTGATGGAAATACAATGTCATAAAACGGGTTTGAGAATTAAGTTCGATTAACCTTTCAAAATTTTCAATCACGGGACGGTTCAAGACCTCACATTTGATAAGAATACGAGAAGACAGGCTCCAGAAGCGGTTTTTCAATGGTAGTACTCCAGCTAAGACCTCCATACTCATCGTATGGGTCGACTGCATGCAACCTAAGGCGATACGCAAACAACGATATTGTATTCGCTCCAGTTTGATCAGATGTGTGTTTGCGGCGGAGCGGAAGCAGAAACACCCGTATTCAATAACAGACAATATCGTTGTTTGTCAAAGCCTTATAAGGTCTCCTGGATGGGCTCCCCACCATTGTCCGGTTATTGTACGAAGAAAATTCACTCTTTGTTGACATTTTTTCATCAGATACTTCACGTGACAACCCCAGGTGCCTTTAGAGTCGAACTAGATACCAAGATATTTGTGTACCAAAACCTGAGAAATCGTTTTACCCATTAATTGTGTTTGAAGCTGAGCAGGTTCATGCTTCCAATTCGATACCTAGCTGTAAAGCCCAAGCAGACAAATTGTCCAAGGTATCTTGCAATGGTCCTTGCAAATCGGCAGCTTTGGCTCCTGTAACAGAGATTACACTGTCGTCTGCAAGTTGTCTTATCGTGCATGAATTTGCCAGACATTCGTCGATGTCATTTATATAAAAGTTGTAAAGAAGAGGGCTTAAACATGAGCCCTGGGGAAGACCCATGTAGCTAATGCGAAAAGTTGCCAAATCGCCGTGCGTAAAATGCATGTGCTTTTCGGACAACAAATTGTGCAAAAAATTGTTTAAAATTGGAGAAAATCGTTGTCGGTGAAGTTTACCCGAAAGAATGTCAATAGAAACGGAATCAAAAGCCCCCTTAATGTCCAAGAACGCAGACGCCATTTGTTCTTTGCGAGCATACGCCAGCTGAATATCTGTTGAAAGCAACGCAAGACAATCATTCGTCCCTTTGGCACGGCGGAAGCCAAATTGAGTATCCGATAGTAGGCCATTTGATTCGACCCAATGGTCTAAACGACGGAGTATCATTTTTTCCATCAATTTTCGGATACAGGATAGCATTGCAATCGGCCTATAAGAGTTGTGATCAGAAGCTGGTTTCCCTGGTTTTTGGATGGCGATCACCTTCACTTGCCTCCAATCCTGCGGTACAATGTTTTGCTCCAGGAACTTATTGAACAAGTTCAACAAGCGCCTCTTGGCATTGCCGGGTAGATTCTTCAACAAGTTGAATTTGATTCTATCTAACCCAGGCGCGTTATTGTTACAGGACAGGGGGGCAGCTGAAAATTCTGCCATCGTAAAAGGTGATTCTATCGCGTCGTGGCCCGGAGACGCATCGCGAACAAAATTTTGCTCAGGAGCAGAGTCCGGACATACTTTCCTGGCAAAATCAAATATCCACCTACTTGAAGACTCCTCGCTTTCGTTGACCGTTACGCGATTCCGCATTCTTCGGGCTGTGTTCCAAAGAGTGCTCATCGATGTCTCCCTCGACGTCTTGTTGACGAACCGACGCCAATTTCCACGTTTCTATGCTTTAGCCAAGCTTTTAAGCTTGGTATCAAGCTCCGAATACCGTAAATAGTCGCCAGGTATACCTCCCTTCTGGTAGGCCAAAAACGCGTCGGATCTTTGCGTGTAGACATCGGAGCACTTTTGGTCCCACCACGGAGTGAGAGGCCGTTCTTTAATCGTTACGCCGGGATATTTCTTCGTCTGGGCTTGCAACGCGGCGTCGAGAATCAAGCCCGCGAGGAGGTTGTATTCTTTAAGTGGTGGATGATGTTGAATCGAATCGACCGCTTTTGAAATCATTTCCTCGTATAACTTCCAATCGACATTCCGTGTGAGGTCATACGGAATGTCAATTGGTCGCATGCGAGTTGACCCGTTATTAATTGAAATAAGAATAGGCAAATGGTCGCTACCGTGAGGATCGAGGATTACCTTCCATGTGCAATCCAACCGTAGCGACGTCGAACATAAGAATAGATCCAAAGCGCTTGGGCGCGCTGGAGGTTTCGGGATACGTGTCATTTCGCCGTTGTTTAAAATAGTCATGTCGAAGTCATCGCAAAGGTTATAGATTAAAGAGGAGCGGTTATCATTGTAAGGGGAACCCCAAGCCACGCCATGAGAGTTGAAGTCTCCCAAAATCAAACGTGGCGAGGGAAGAAGTTCTATTAAATCAAAGAGCAGCCGTTGCCCAACCTGTGCTCTGGGAGGAATATATATTGAGGCAATACAAAGCTCTTTACCTTGTATTGTCATTTGACATGCGACAACTTCGATGCCTGGAATCGAGGGGAGGTTAATACGATAGAAAGAAAAGCACTTTTTAATCCCTAAAAGTACTCCTCCATATGGGGTGTCTCGATCAAGGCGAATAATATTAAAATCATGGAAGTTGAGATCAATATTTGAAGTAAGTCAAGTTTCACAAAGGGAAAATGCATCGCATTTGTTTTTATTTATCAAAACTTTAAACGAAGCAATTTTTGGTAAAATACTTCTACAATTCCACTGTAAGACAGAGATAGAATCCTTTATATACGCAGTTGAATTAGGCATCGAAGGATACAATCGCTGCAAGGAGGGGCCATTGGGCAGTCAACTGCTTCAAAAATGAGCTAACTGTTGGGAGGAATGCTATAAGAAAAATTTTAATTGGATCGGGTACATTGAAAGTTTCAAAAATCCAGTCCACAATGTCAGAAAATTTCACTAATCCAGAGTTTGTTTCATCAACTGGGTGTGCAAAAGGAACAACTGGGGTTTTAGATGTTCCTGGCAGTGCTGGGAACTCCTTCTGGGACTTTAAATTTGCAAGCCCAGGAGGAGTTTGCTTCGGTTTTTCCGCAGCACTGTTTGGTTTGTTTGTAACTTTCATTTCACTTTGAGAAATCTTAGGACCTTTTCTGGGAAGTTTAGGAGAGGAAATATTTTTCCTCTTTCTAGACTCCCCAGGATTGGCGTAAGATGTTCCCGCTGGTAAATCGTCAGAATCGGTTTCATCAGAAGACAACAGATCAAAAGGGTTTGATGTAATGGGAGAAGTGGTAACGGTCTTCTTCAGCATCTCAGCGTAAGAACGCTTCGAACGCTCTTTGAGAGACCTCTTTATTTTATCCCTGCGCTGCATGTACACCGCACATGTCGAGAGCTCATGCTGACTCTCCCCACAGTGAATGCATTTTTCAGCATTTTTACTGCAGGAATCATCCGCATGATTCTCCCCACACTTGCCACAACGTGCCTTATTGCAGCAGTGGGCGGCGGTGTGGCCTAACTGCTTACAATTCAGGCAGTTCATGACGCGAGGCACATATAATCGCACAGGGAGACGAACCCGGTGGATCGAGACGTGGCTTGGTAGCGCTGACCCGGCGAACGTAACTCGAAACGAGTCTGACGGAGTGTTTACTGTTTTTCCACCGATGATCGATGCTGACCGCAATTGCTTGCAGTCGAGCACCTTTACATCGGGACAGGTTTTGTTCTTAAAGCACCCTTTGGCACTTTTCAGTATACACTCGACGGACAGACTCGAATCGGTTATGACACCGTCGATCTCCACGTCTCGTGCGGGTTTGTAAACGCGATACTCGCGTGTGAAGAGCTCAGAGCGAGCTATATCGTTGGCCTCTTTCAGGTTACTGACCACGACACGGAGCTTGTTAGGCCGGACCTTGGAAATTTCGGTCACGCCCTTGTACTCCTTCGTCAGGTCTTTAGAAATCTGCAAGAGGTTCAACTGTTTCGATTTCGGTCCCGCCTTTGGCCGAAAATAGACAGTATAGCTGCCCTGGGCTCCGTCTGGGTAAAGCCTGGGGCGAGGGGGGACTGAAGAATGAACAAGGGAGGGGGTAACAGAAGGGTCAGGGTCAGAGGGGTTCGAGGATGGTGGCGCGGGAGGCGAGGGATCTACATCCATCCCGCTAAGTCTAGCGCACTAGCGCCGACAAGAGCACGTACCTTTTTACTTCTCTCTTCCAGTAAGGTTGGTTGTCCGATCGTTCGAAGTTGCAGCCGTTACAGCCAGCAGCACCAATACAGCAGCACCTAACAGCCACCAGCAGCGAGCCAGGTGTGAGATCACTCCGCACAGCGATACAACTCAACTGTCAACTGATGGCTTCTTTTTTTTTCCTATTTTGTGTCTCGTCCACTGCTGTAGCACAATTCAGCCAGCAGCCAAATCGGCTTACGCACCAGCTGGCAGTCACGATGCGAAACAGTTGCACAAAGGCGCGACCTTGAGCCCGGATTTATTTCACTCGACCAGGCAAACAATGCCAACACTTGTTCACACGTCTTTTGTTTTATATTCTATCGGAGCGATCACCAAACACGTCCGATACTGATGCGTGTTCGGCACAGAATGATCGTGCGCTACTTGTTTTTATTAAATTTGTGTTTTTCGTTTGTTACAACTAGTTCCAGTGTAAGTGAAAAAACTGTACCGTTCGTGCCTCTCCGGAGGAATATAGTCAAACGGTCAGACTCAGCTTGTTTGCTGCTGCGATTGCGGGTTTTTGACGTGTTCGCGTAGTGTTTGTTTGGTGATGCTTATTAACTTACACGTAGGAAATCCAGCGAATAAATTGGACACTAAATCCAGTCGTCCTCTGGAAAGTACCGTTCATATGATTATCATGGATTTTTGACGATGTTCGAGAATGTATTCGGGTTTGGAGCACGGCATTGGTGCTGTTATCGCTGCATGGTCATGTCCTTTGCTATTGGACCTATCCTGATGTTGAAAAATCGATCGGAAGCATCCATTTGCAGAAGTGCTGCACTCAGAAAGTAACTATTGCACCCAGACTGGTATGCTCTCGATTGAACAAATTATTATTACAATTTCGACGTCCAGCACCGCCGGATGATGTTGAATCGCTGGTGCTAGCAAAGCAAGGCAATACTGCTATTCAGCGGTAGGTTTGCGTGAATATATGGCTTTACCGGATACGTCGTTCTATATTTTTACAGGTATTTGCTGTCAGCTGATTGTTGCGACGAGTGGTGTGCTCATTTTAATAAAACACTTGCTCTACTTGAAGCCTGGGGACAGACCGATAACAGAAGTACGAGTTACTAAATACGTCCAATCTGCTTCATATCAGTTTTCTGTACAGTTGCCATTGTTAGTAGTATTATTATTAGTTAGTTATTTATTAAATTTTACTAATTCGAACGTCCCAAGCAGATGAAGATTAGTGTTTTTTTTTCAAATTGAAATAATTATTTACTAATATTTATTTAGAATTTATATTGTTTGTTCTGCCATAAACGGAGACATCAACACTATTACATACATTTTTTATTTTATTATATTTATAGTTTGTAGTTGCTTTCGCAGTAAGGTGAAAATGAAAATGTCAAACAAAAAATGAATCGAAATAAAATTCAAACCTAATCTTACATTTATCTTTTACTGACTATAATTGAGAATTGCAACGATTTTTTCAGAACTTATTCGACATATTTTGTAATGTTTACACATTAGTAAGCCTATGTATGGGAGTCAAATTAAGTCGGATAGGCAAGTGCCGGTAGGCATGACAAACCTGCCAATTTTTGGATAGATTTGATGATTGGTTACCTGATAATAATGCTTATTTGCATCATTGGCATAGATGTAAAAACCATTTCTAAAGTGAATGTTTCATCAAGATCAGGAATCGGCAAAGAGCTCATCGAAAAATGGCAATTTCTCATCCGGAAATCCCCAACGGAACCTGTCTCAGGGGACATTTACATTTTTGCATAAAAATATAGCGTGTGGCACCTTTATCTCCAGGATTTTTCATCTGGAATCATTCAAAATGCATATTTTTAAATTTAGGCGTCATTGGCCACTTCCGGAACAAACTGGATGTCCCGAAGGAACTCGTAGTGCGAGAATTTATATTTCTGCAACAAAATATAGCATGCGACACCTCTATCTTCAGGATTTTTCATCAGGAATCATCCAAGACATATTTCTGAACACAGACTGCATTGGCCACTACCGGAACAATCTAAACGCCCCGGAGAAACCCGGAATGGAGACATTTCCAATTGCATCAACCTCTATCTTCAGGATTTTTCATCTGGAATGTTCCTAGAGACATATTTTTGAACATATGCTTCAATGTCGTTTAACGCACACCTGTCCCATCGTGCATAAGGTTTGCGAAGAACATAAAATAAGTACAGGTCGGACTCGATTATCCGCAGTTTTAAAAAACATGTTGCTCCGGATAATCGAACCCTCCTTCAATATCTCTCATCTATAACAGTGAGTTTTCTATTATAATATATTGTACACAATACATGTGCCGACGAAAAAAATTAAAAATTGTCTTAAGTGTTCGTCTACGTTTTTTATACACAGGGCTGCTGAACATCACTTCGTTGCATTCGTATTCATTTATTATTGCCAAAGCACAACAGCACGTTGCAACAGTGTATTCACTCAGCAAAGGAAACAACGCCTATGGTGAACTGAACTGTTACGAGTGGCTTGTGGGCGATGAATAGTTATTAAAACGTAATATGATTACCTTCGTGTTTGACTCGTATTGGCTACGATTTACTCAAGTCATCCGAAGGGATATTGAGCGATCGGATGGGAATACATCGTTTCAGAAGCCTTGTCACTCAGATCAATTCCGATGAGTATTCACTGTGAATGGTATTGCCAATCGCAATGATGCTTCGGGGCGAATCCAAACGAAAAATAAAAATTGCCGAGGAAGAAACCTATACTGCCGTGGGCTAGGATTTTGACGTAAGCGCCAAAAGCACAAAATCGCTACAGAAGCGATTCAATCTAAATCGTTCGCAAATTAACAGAAGCGCTTTATTACGCAATCTGATCTGATATAATCTGAGTAAATATGATGAAAAACGTACCCCATTGCTTTAACACGTTTATTTATGTAAATGCATTGAGTTCTAATGCCAACGTCACTTCTCTTGCAAAAGAGCAAAACCATTTCAACGTTTTGCACTAAAAGTGACGTTGGTACGCCTGAATAGTCTAGTTTGTCATGCGTACTGGTCTGTACTGGTAATCAGCAGCAAAGATATAAATAAAATTATGCACTCCACAAGCATGATACACTATCGTATCCGTAACTAAACGTCACATCTATGCAAAGTGGCGCTAACGTCACTTCTTATTTTTGATATTTCTCAGTTATTTATCAAAATTTTTGAAAACGACAACAAGCATCTTGAAGGTGGTTACCTATACACTGCTGGAAATAAGTATAAAGACAAGCGAAGTTTGGGCTAATTTGTACTGAGTGGTCAATATTGAACAGAACACATATACACTGCTGATTTATAGTGTAAGCTCTCACGCAAAAATGTATTTGTTTTCTGGATTGTATATGTTTTAAGATAAATAAGTGCTATAATCGGATTTTCGACGTGGAAATAAGTATAAAGACACTAATTGTTTTTTTAAACAAACATTTTTTGATGGGCAATTTATAACAAATTAGTAATCCGTAGCATCATCTTTGTTATGTATGACCTCTTGCAGTCTTCGTGGCATAGAAATTATTAGATTTTTCAAAATATCAAGATCAAGTTTAGACCATTCTTCTTGTATCGCGCGTTTCAGTTGTCCCGCCGTTTCATACTTTCTTCCATGCTTGAAAATGTTACGCGATAGTAAGCCCCGCACGTTTTCTATCGGATTAAAATCGGGACTGCAGGCTGGCCACTCCAAAACAGGGATTTCGTGTAGCCTCAAAAACTCTTTGGTAGCTTTCGACGCATGACAAGCAGCATTATCCTGTTGAAAAATCATGTTTTCGTTCATAACATTTTCGGAAAATGGAATTAGAACTTCATCTAACAGCTCGCAATACATTTTTGAATTCATACGTGATGAAATAAAACAAATAGGCGTTTTCCCAACCATGCTAAAACCGGCCCATATCATCACTGTTCCTCCACCGAAGTTTCGTTTCTCTCTTGTTGGTCTTTTTTGCTTTTTATCGTGCCAGCGACTAGTGAAACCATCTGGTCCATCAAGGTTGAATTTCTTCTCGTCACTGAAAACCACATTTGACCATTCATCTTCCCAAAACTGGTTCTTTTCAGCGAAAGTAAAACGGGCTTGTGACTCTTGTGACGAGGCAAAAGTAGTGGTACAGGCGTTGTTTTCGTAAAGACAATATTGGGATCATCGTTTAAAACCTGACGAATCCGACGAGTAGATACGGACAGGTTCATTTCTACTCTGATTTCAGCCGAAGACAGTTTCTGGTGGACTGCCATCCTTTTTATTTCCCGTTTATTTCTTGGCGTCAAAGAAGATGGCCGCCCAGATCGCTTCTTTACGGCATATTTTTCGCCCAACCGGAGGAAGTTGTGCACTACATCTTTGCTCCTACCGATCCTGATGCCAATTTCACGGAGAGACAACCCTTGTTCTCGAAGTGCGATAACTCTTCCTCTCTCAAAATCGGTCAAAGCACTGTTTTTCGGCATTTTTTTCTGTAAATATCCTTGATTGGGTAAATGAAATTAAAAAACCGATTTTGTCATCCTAATATTACCGTTAATAACTTATTTCAACCGCTGCGAAACACTAATGTCACCAAATACCCACTACAAATTAAAACCGACAGACCAACAATAGTGTCTTTATAATTATTTCCAAGCGCAAAAATGAAATAATCCGCTCATGACACATACACATGCAATTCCAGCAAACTTACGCGCAGTGAATATGCAACTCACTAGCACAATCACATAAACAAGCATTTGATTCGAATATCTTACACTGTAAATTGAAACCAGTGAAAAGTGTGTTGTCTTTATACTTATTTCCAGCAGTGTACTATAGTAATAGGTAAAAAAATAAAATTTGAAATTTTGGCGCTTACGTAAAAACGACAGCACACGCCAGTATATATGTAAATATATATATGACCATGTCCGGCGGGTTGCTTCTGATTGAATCTTAGGCCGTGGACGCGGTTTGCGCAGCGAAGGCGGTTCATTCTGCCGCAGGTTAATGTACAGCTCTACTTAGGGCTGTACATTAACCCACGGCAAGGTGAGCCGTCTTCGCAGCACAGGCCGCTCCAGTATTTCCACGACCTTAGTCATTTGCTTTGATCCATAGCTAATTTAGTTGGCTCTTGTTAGGCCAGGACGCGGAAACAGTCATCAAGAAGATACAGGTAGAGGGTGTCAAATTGTTCCGTTTAAATAAATAGAAAATTGTTCCTTTTGAGAAAGGGTTTTCTTTTAATTTTTTTTAGATGTTTTCAAGCGACACAAAGAAACAATCTTTTGTATTTATGTAAACATAACTTTAGATTTAAGAAAACAAATATCGACAAAAGAAACATACAAAATGGCGGACATATTCACAAATTCGTAATAATGCAATTCATAATCATCATAATCATCATGAAAGTCTGTCTGTCTGTCGCTACTTTTTAGCAGTAAAAGTATTGAACGTTGAAATGTTTTTTTCTCAACTCTGGTAAAATTAATATGTACTTTAATTGTCTTTGCAACAAATGTAAATTTGTGTAAATAACTTAAGTAATTTTGCTATACACCAAAGTCGCTTTTTACGCGGGGGTTACGTGCCGCGTAAATTCCGGAATTCGCGTAAAAGCCGCGTAAGAAAACTCGCGTACATTTTCCTATGTCCAAACCTATCTTTAAGCGAATGCAAAAGACTATTTCTCTGTGTCGCATATTTCACCCCGAAAATAAAACTAAGAAAAACCACCTCCGACCAATGAGAACACTTTGAAGAAAGCGCTATACCTTTTGAATAAAATCTGTTGGTCGCAAATTCGTTTTTTCATCTCCAAGATGAATAAATTAAAGCTACAATTTATTTATTTACCGTATATTGCAAACATCGATTGAAAAATAATTTTTAAATATTTATGTAACCATATTTACCGAGTACAAGAATTATTTGTAAGCAAACTACTTGCTCTACAAAAAGTACCTTTACGCGTCCAACGGAGTACCCGGGTACTCACAAATTGAAATTTTTATAAGTTTTACAGTTTTCCACCTATTTCGATAGTTTTAGCACCAAAAAATTAAGAAGCTCATTTATTTTCGAACAAGCGTTAGTGGTGTCCCGTAAGAATTTGCTTATTCCCGAAAATCTGGTTTTCCGGGTTTATATTCCGAAAAACAAACAAACTGCGAATATGCGTATAGTTGAAAGAAAGCAGGGATATATACTTTATAATTTCTGTCTTACAGTGGCGAGCCAGCTTGTGGCTAAAAACCTCCTTATTAAACTTAAATGAGCAGGGGTACATAGTGTAATTGAATTTCAGGGGACCAACTTTTTGAGCAGGCTTAGACGTTTTTACTCTAACTGAGTAAGAGCTTTGTACATTTACTTCGTATTCATATCAAGCTCGTATTCAACTATCCAGCCGTCAAAATACTCTACTCATCTCCATTGACGAGTAATTGAAGATATACAGTAGGGCGCCAACGAGATGTATGAAAAAAATGACATTCGAATATCGTTTGGCGGTAGGATTCAAAAGCTTCGTTTTCCCCATGCTAAATTTCAGCTAAATCGGACTTTGGGAACATGTGCCTCGAAGCGATCAATGTTTCAACTTTTTGACTGATGAAAAAAACGCACAATCGATTTTTTTTTTGATGCCGAATGTCTTAAAATGCATGAAACGGGAGATAATCGACTTTCTGACGTTTAGAAACTTTTAAGCTGGGGTCAAAGAAACATATGGGGAAAATTGACCTTCGAATTTCGTTTAGCGGTAGGGCTGATGATTTTATTTGAGAAGACGAAACTTTTGAGCCCTATCGCCAGAACGAGATTCGAAAAATCGATTTTCATTGGCACCCTAATGCATAGGTTACGGCTGGGTATTTGTATTCGAGCTCGACGTGAAGACCGCTATTGATTAGCGAAACTGTGTATCTTCCAATTAATTTCTTCAAATGTTCAAGTGTCTTGAGGGTGCGACCATGTGCGCTCGAAAAACTAAGGACAGAAGCGAGTTTTTAAAAGCTCTACTCTGAAGCAACAAATGCATTGAAGGAATTACACAGTTAGAAATCCAACTTCGAGAGTCTGCTCATTTGAAATCGATGTCAGCCAACGATACTGAGAGATGCTATTTGCGAAGAAGTACTGAGAGAATGGAGCGAATCAACCGTCAACCGTCAGTCTAAATTTTACGATAAGCATTGTTTGATCAATGTTTACCATCAGACCGGGTAGAGTGTGGAATACCCGGTCTGAAGTCTGGCCAGATTATAATTTTTATAGTCCGATTTTATTTTGAACCGAACCGGAACAAAGTTGTCCGGGCCAGGTAACGGACTGGGTTATGCTTCCGAGATGTGAAAATGTCCGGACAAAATATATTAAACTGAATATGAACATGATTCACAAGAAGCACATTCATATTGCAGGAAATTAGGATACTGGCTGAAAACTTAATGTTTGGAAAAAACTAGTCTTGTGTGTCATTTTTTCCCACGATTTGTTAAATCCAAGAAATCAAGAAGTGGAAAATAGAAACTTCTGGAAAAACTGGTCCAATTTTACAGCCAAACTTGTTTTGCATTTATTTGTTCTTTCATTGAAATGACACTTAAAAAACTGACATTTTCACTCCCAGACGCTGGACCGGACATCCGAAACGGAAGTATGCGGATCGTTAGTTTCAACTTCGACGCGAATCAGGCTGGCTAACCAAAAGCCTATTCTTTTTGGCATTTGAGCTCGACCAAAAAATTGACAGATATCGTTAACATTAAAAAAACTGGATTTTCTCCCGAATAATCGAGCTCCGGATAATCTAGTCCGACCTGTATCGAGAGAACGGCAGTATACAGGCCACTCAAGCCGTTGGACTTTTGATGATGTGAAAAGAGAAGAGCTTGACTCCTTATTAAACTTAAATGAGCAGGGGTACATAGTGTAATTGAATTTCAGGGGACCAACTTTTTGAGCAGGCTTAGACGTTTTTACTCTAACTGAGTAAGAGCTTTGTACATTTACTTCGTATTCATATCAAGCTCGTATTCAACTATCCAGCCGTCAAAATACTCTACTCATCTCCATTGACGAGTAATTGAAGATATACAGTAGTGCGCCAACGAGATGTATGAAAAAAATGACATTCGAATATCGTTTGGCGGTAGGGTTCAAAAGCTTCGTTTTCCCCATGCTAAATTTCAGCTAAATCGGACTTTGGGAACATGTGCCTCGAAGCGATCAATGTTTCAACTTTTTGACTGATGAAAAAAACGCACAATCGATTTTTTTTTTGATGCCGAATGTCTTAAAATGCATGAAACGGGAGATAATCGACTTTCTGACGTTTAGAAACTTTTAAGCTGGGGTCAAAGAAACATATGGGGAAAATTGACCTTCGAATTTCGTTTAGCGGTAGGGCTGATGATTTTATTTGAGAAGACGAAACTTTTGAGCCCTATCGCCAGAACGAGATTCGAAAAATCGATTTTCATTGGCACCCTAATGCATAGGTTACGGCTGGGTATTTGTATTCGAGCTCGACGTGAAGACCGCTATTGATTAGCGAAACTGTGTATCTTCCAATTAATTTCTTCAAATGTTCAAGTGTCTTGAGGGTGCGACCATGTGCGCTCGAAAAACTAAGGACAGAAGCGAGTTTTTAAAAGCTCTACTCTGAAGCAACAAATGCATTGAAGGAATTACACCGTTAGAAATCCAACTTCGAGAGTCGGCTCATTTGAAATCGATGTCAGCCAACGATACTGAGAGATGCTATTTGCGAAGAAGTACTGAGAGAATGGAGCGAATCAACCGTCAACCGTCAGTCTAAATTTTACGATAAGCATTGTTTGATCAATGTTTACCATCAGACCGGGTAGAGTGTGGAATACCCGGTCTGAAGTCTGGCCAAATTATAATTTTTATAGTCCGATTTTATTTTGAACCGAACCGGAACAAAGTTGTCCGGGCCAGGTAACGGACTGGGTTATGCTTCCGAGATGTGAAAATGTCCGGACAAAATATATTAAACTGAATATGAACATGATTCACAAGAAGCACATTCATATTGCAGGAAATTAGGATACTGGCTGAAAACTTAATGTTTGGAAAAAACTAGTCTTGTGTGTCATTTTTTCCCACGATTTGTTAAATCCAAGAAATCAAGAAGTGGAAAATAGAAACTTCTGGAAAAACTGGTCCAATTTTACAGCCAAACTTGTTTTGCATTTATTTGTTCTTTCATTGAAATGACACTTAAAAAACTGACATTTTCACTCCCAGACGCTGGACCGGACATCCGAAACGGAAGTATGCGGATCGTTAGTTTCAACTTCGACGCGAATCAGGCTGGCTAACCAAAAGCCTATTCTTTTTGGCATTTGAGCTCGACCAAAAAATTGACAGATATCGTTAACATTAAAAAAACTGGATTTTCTCCCGAATAATCGAGCTCCGGATAATCTAGTCCGACCTGTATCGAGAGAACGGCAGTATACAGGCCACTCAAGTCGTTGGACTTTTGATGATGTGAAAAGAGAAGAGCTTGACTCTTAGGAAGGGGTGAGAAGGGAGAAATGAAGCAGAGAAGACAGTTGGGAAAATATACGGCTGTGAACCAGACGCATATGCTGGTTGGTCGATTATCCGAAAGCATTGAGGGAGAATTCAACACATACAAAAATTTTATGAGGCCAGCCGTGTGAACTGGAGCATTGTCATCCTGAATAAAAAAAAACCTTCACAATTCGGGAATAATGTTTGCATCATTGAGAGAACCTGATGATAAGAAAAATTTTACAATACTCAGAGCTGGTAGCGACTGAGTGACTCAAAAATAGGAACTTTAGAGACCAAATGACTGAAAATAGAGATCAAAAAAGAATTGAAAAGAGACCAAAAAGTGACCATAAAGAAAATTTATAAAGAGGAAATTCAGATTAAGAAGCAAAAAAAATCTATTGATTTGAGAAAAAGGCCTGTAAATTTTAGGATATAAATTGATTGTATTGAAAAGGCAATACAAACGTCTAACAGGGTGACCACTCAAAATCAATTTTCGATTTCTCGCTTTTTCCTGGTTTTCCCAACAATATTTCTTAAATTTTTCCGTCGTTTTATTATTGAAAATAAGGAAAAAACAGTGTTAGAAAACTATGAAAACTATATTCGTCGACTCTGACAAGTTGCTACATAGAGTCCTGCCCAATTTTTGTTCTTTTTATTTCCAAATCTTTCGCAATCCCGCCTTATGGTGCTTTTTTGTTTCTTTCACTTTTTTGTTGTTGTTAACTTGCCGTTGTGCTTCCAATGTTTCTGTTATAGGAAAATTCTGACCCTCGAATTTCAAGCAGGCAATGCATGTGATTTTTTCGAGGATGCGAATAATGAACACGGGTTGAGGATGTGATTTAGACTTATGAAAAATTTCCATCGTCCAGACGGGACACAAATCCGCAATCTTCGATGTCGAATTTTGTTTAGCGGTAGGACTCAAAAACTAACTGTCTTCTCGAAAAAAATCTTAATGTAAAATTTGACCTCAATCAGATTTTAGGTGAAGACCGAACAGTGGTCCAAGTTTTACCTACTTATGTGTAGGTATACCTATATCCTGGGTATAACCTACCAGGGCTTTCTCTAGAAAACCCTGTACGCGCAGCCGGCGCGGAATCAAAACACTAGATTAGAGCTGATGATAATTAATTAATTTTTGTTCTCTACATCACTGCTTAAATATACCCTGCACTGAGTGAGAGGCTTTCTCCACTCTCTGTTTACCATTTACCTTAAGCTCTTAACTTATAATCTAGTACCGCATGTACGATAGAACGCATGCGAGAGCATCAACACCGTTGAACCGGCGACTTCTATTTTGTTTACAACACAAAACTGTTTATTTTATTTGGGTTCTTGACTGTGTCACAGCAGAAGGCTGTGCGAAGTTCTTTGCCGCCTATTGCATAATCTGTTGATACCTAGTATGTTGACAGAGCCGTTCGCGGTCCTCTGTCAAGGAAACCAAATGTTTCGCCAACGTTTGCTTAGCAGAACCGTTTCGCGGTCTTTCTTCAAGATCTCTCCTGCTTTCTTTACAAATGGTCTTGTTTTAGAGGGGCAACGGCAGGTGGCCGTGTCCCGGTTCTACACTCTACCTGTTTTTCATTTCTTTAAACGGAAGGCTTACTGTCTTTCGGACTAAGGTAAAATGTTCCGTATGACAAAATCCTACGTGACGGAACATAAGGTATTTCTGCGCGGGGTGTGACGTCACATCTGCCACCTCGCCTAGTTGGCCATTATCTAGAAGAGATAATGGTCACATGGTCCGTTCTGACGGCCGATAGGTGTTTTTCATAACAATTATTTTTCGCGTTTTTATGATACTATATACATATTCGTTTTCATGATATTCCTTCTTTCCTTTGCACGTAAAATTCAATTAATTACAATGGTGCTACATATCATTTCTACATAAAATAACGTTGTCAGACATGGATTTTCTTCATAACAAATTGACAAATGTTCGCTCGCCTGGTGTGCTGCGTCTTGCAGATATCCGCTGCTTGGCTGTCGTATTCAAGCGACGGGTTACAGGGGGTTTGAAACGGGAGGGTGCGTCTGGCAGTAGAGGTTCTCATCGGTTGGTTGTGGTGTCATCCTCGCGAACTCATCTTTAGGGCTTCATCGGGTTATGTACAATAGTTCAATGGTTACCATTGCACTTTAATTTAAGGCTGCAGTTCAGCTGGTTGTTTTACGATTGTTCAGTGTGTTGTTGAACTTTAATGATGGGTTAGCCGGGTCCCTTTGACATAGATCGGCTGTATTTTTGTTTGGCTTATAGTATTGTTACGCGCCGTGTGGCGAAAAGATTTGCGATTGCCACTGGCTCAGTTTCATAATGCAGTCACTTGGTTTATCATATTTAACTGTCTGCGCAGGGTGTCCAATTACCCGTTAGCATATGTGCGCACACTTTCAAATCGTAGTGCGGAAAAAACATAGTTGATTAAACATGAGCAAAATTTTATAGCGTCATTTTGCTTGTTTGGCTTTGACCTCGAATCCTTATTTGTAGAAGTCAATAACTCTCAATGAGTAATATATATTTGGAACAAATTATTACGTCCTTCGCAGTGTAGTTTGCTGTATTCGTCTTCGCGCTGAAGTCTCGATTCTGGCTCGACCATGAGCCGCATTGATTGAATTCTGTTGCACATCTGGCCTCTTCAAAAACTGGATACTGCTCGTCTCCTCTTGGTAATATCGTTTGGCTTTACCTCCATCTCGACCATAGACACCCGCCGTTCAACTCCCCTCGCAATCCGTCTGCTTTCCTTTTTCGCGTTATTTCTGGGCATTATGATATGCCCCATTTCAGCCTCCGTTGTGGTCATCTCTTCGTCTTGTAGATCTGGAACTCGTCTCGTTGTCAATTCTTAGATGCTAGCTGCCCTACTTAGCAAGTGGTGCATTATTTCTTGCCATTATTTTATCAATTCTTTTTTGGTTTCGTTACTTTTTTCACTTGCTGTTTAAAATTACTGTTCACTCGCGTACGGGCTTCTTACATTCTATTATCTACCCTACGCTTCTGCTTATAATCTAGGCCCGTATTTTTCTTCTTTTCGGATGATATAATCTGGTTTCTCTTCCCCTACTAAGACGTACATCATTTGTCTTATCCGATTTTACACACATAACATTTCAAATGAGCATTGTTTACTTTTTTTTTTATCATACATTCTCTAACTTTGGTATTCGATGTTTTTTTTTGTTTTACATTAAAAATCATTTCGTCACATATCAATCCATTTATCTGTATTAGGCTTTTCTTCCCGCGTTAAAATATCAGTTTAACTTGTGTTGTGGCCCATTATTAGCTTTTTTTCATCAAATGTTCTTCAAATTACTTTCTACAATTTTATTAGGTAGCTTAAATTCTTTGCTTTAATTGCATTTTTTTTTCATCTCGTTGCTTTTTCTCGTTAAATATCTTCTTTCATTTTCTTAAAACTTTTTCGATTTACATAAAATGAGTCTGTTCCGACATAATAGATTATTCTTTCATCTCTTTATCTTTGTTTCATCATGTTTTCTTCGAACAAACCGCATCGGTTCAAGCTTTTTTTTTTCTTTGCCAGGTATTTTCTGACTGTTTCATAAATAAATCTTTTCATTGTACAAACCGCGTTGATTAAATATTTATCGTTTTCTTCTGTCTTCAATGTTCGTCTAATAACTGGTGTGTTCTTAACACTTCATATCATCTTCTATTTGCACTAAACAGTCCCGTCACTTTCTCATCTGCTTTATTCTTTAATCTTTTGCATCTCTTTTTGAGTCTGTAATTATTTAATTTTCGATTCGTCTCTTGCTACTGTCATACTGTCATACTTTCATTACTTACACTTCACCTTAGTATGCAGTTGCCTGCATAATACCTCTCCCCCTTCCTTCCGAAGGTGCGACCGCCCGTTTAGAGATTCCTGAAAGATAAGAAGGCTAGAAAATAAACGAAAACTCGCACACTCAATCATCCTGGGCCGGTTATTCCCTTGTTTTTCTTTCACTCAATTTGCACTCGCGCCAATCATTTTGGGTAACCACCCCCGTTGTCTACATTCGCTCGTCTTTAACTAAAATTAGAATAGCCTGAATCTCCTAAAGTCAGCAGTCTCCTTGTCCGGTAGGTTTAGCCTTCTTGTCCAAAGTCTCTCCTAGTTCTATTGTTTTCCGTCATTTAAGTTTTCTCCCTTTCAAAAAAGAAAAAAATCCAATACTTCATTAATCGGTTTACTTTTCTCATGGGGCCATCAGCCATTTTTAAATTAATCAAACCTTGTTACATGAGATCTTTTGTTCACTATATAATTTTCCCATGTTAACATTTGCATTTTATGAAGCAAATACAAATTCTGTTCTTATTTCTTTTAACTCTTTTTTTTTTCATTACAATCTTCCAGATCATTCTAGTAATTTGAATTCCCCAAGTTTTTTGTTTATTTAACTCTTATCGGCGGGGTTTCTCGTCCCTCACGCCTTCATTCGAATTTTAATTCTTCCAACTGTGTCATGCCATTCGACCATTATCCGCAAAGGCTGTATATCTCTTTCGACAGACTTTTCGTAATTTTTCACGTCATTTCCTTCTTTAAACCCTGCCAAGGCTTTTGATTCCTATCATTGAAAGGCTCTTGGTATTTTCGGCGACTTTTTCTATTTCTTCACGCCTTTACTTTAGTATACTTTTTCCGTTTGGTTATTTTTATTGACTCCCGTCAGTAAAATCATTCATCTTCTTCGGCGACTTTTCGTATTTCTTCACGCCTATATTTTACTTCCTCCTTACTTTTTCGTACAGCTTTAAGTGCTTGCTATTATAACTCATGCCATCCAATATCATATTCCATTAAATATATTCTGTCCGTTAACCTTGAAAGCATAGTTTAAGTTCATATAATCAGTCATAATAACGCTTAAGCCGGTTATTATGAACTTTTTCTAAACGATTGCCATTTCGAATTACTGTAATCATTTCACTTGGAATGTCCACTACTTCATATGGTCCCCTCCATATGTTCTGAAGCTTTTGGCCCGCACCAGTCGCTACGGCTTCACTAATACTTGTTCACCCACATGGGTTTGTATTTATTTGATGATCTGTCGTAAATTTGTTTGTGGTTCTCTTTATTCTTTACAGGTTGGCTTGTGCGTTTGCATGTAAATCGTAAAATATTTCTTCATTTCATGTGTGTATGCGTCATATGTCATCTTTTCCACTCCGTTCCGCTTATAGATTGAAGTCGGGATTCGAGCTATCCGTCCGTACAATAATTCGAACGGCGTATATCCTGTAGACGAGTTTACTAATGTATTGTATTCAAACGTGAAAAATGGTAACAATTCGTCCCATGTGTGCGGCTTTCCGCCAATACATTGTCTCAAATACGTTTTTAACTCGCGGTTCGACCTCTCTACTAAGTTAGCCTGGGGATGATACGAGCTAGTAGTAATTTTCTTGATCTTTAGAATTTTGCACACCTCTTTCATCAGTGAGCTCACAAAATTTGCGCCGTTGTCTGTGACTAGTTCCAACGGGGCACCGAATTTACAAATATAATTTTCTACAAAGGTCTTAGCTACCGTCTGGCTTTCTTGATTCTCCATTGGAGCGACAATTAAGTATCTCGTCAAGTCATCTTGCATGACTAGACCATAACGGTTTCCCATATCGGACTCGGGTAACACCACGATATCCATGTATACTTCCTCAAATGGCTCCGATGCGGTCGTGGTGATCTGCATCGGTATCTTGTTTGATCTTCCAATTTTGTTCTTTTGGCAAGAATCACACTGCCGAACGTAGTTCTCGATATCCCGTTTCATCGTAGCCCACGTAAAAAGTGTGCCAATTCTCTGGCGCATTCGTCGCGCTCCTACGTGCCCTCCTAAGGGTGCATCGTGAAATTCCCTTAAAATTATTTCCACTTGATCTGGCGCAATTACTGTACGCTCGCTATTAGCATTATATAGTATTATTTGTTTTTCTAGCTTACCCGCTAGGAACTGAATCATTTGCAGAATCTCCTGCTGCTTGATTTTTCTGAATGATATTAGGTGAATGACCCCGGCTGCCTTTACTGCCGCGGGGCTTTTATTGAAGCTATCCAAAAATTGTGAAAAAAATTTCCGGCAATCGATTAACGAATTTTCGCTGCCGTCTACTATGAAACCGCCTACTTTCTTGTCTTTAAATTTGAGTACACCATCCTCGACGTATTCTTTCAGTCCTTGTGACAGCTGATACAGTGTCTGAAGTTCTCTGTATGCTGTCCGACTGTTTAAAATGATAAGACGAGCTTCGATATTTCTCTCGTCCAATATTCTCTTCGAGACTTCTACCGTCTCGCTTGGTATCAGGTCATTTGATTATGCCTGTGAAAAGTCATCGTATGAAATGTTGACGAGTTGTTGCCCATCCTCGTCCTCAGCGATGTCCGCAATGTCTATGGCACTCAACTCTTGTATTGTGCCGTTCAATTCATCTGAAGCGTTCTTCTGCTGCTCTAGCAGGCGTTTCTGCTGGCGCGTAATCATGGCTATCTGCCTGTGGGGTGAACTCTCTTGCCCCTGACACGTCCCATCTGACAAACGTGACAAAAAATCAGCGACTATATTCTCGCTACCTTGTTTATATCTGATGCTGCATTCCAAACCCTGCAACTTCAGTCTCAATCTTGTCAGCGTTGGAGATGTCTCTTTGAGCCTCCAAATAGCTATAAGTGGTCTGTGGTCCGTGTAAACGATAATTTTTTGACCAAAAATGTAATGTTTGAAATATTCTATGGCCCATACAATTGCCAGTAGTTCTTTTTCGATGATATGATACCTAGTCTCTGCACCTACCAGCGCACGACTCGCGAATGCGATCGGCCGGTGCATGGATTTTTCATTCGACAGGACGGCTCCAATAGCATAATTGCTAGCGTCTGTCGTAATAACAAAAGTGTCTTGATAATCTGGCCAAAACCAAAACTGGCTCTGTAATCAGCGCGTTTCTAAGGAATTCGAACGCCTCCTGACATTCTTTTCCCCGCACAAATTTAGCGTCTTTCTTCAACAAATCATTCAGCGGCTTGCGCTTCTCCGCGATGTTGGGGATAAATGTCCTGTAAAAATTTACTGTTCCCAAAAATGATTTTATACCTTTCACGTTTGTGGGTGGTTTAAGGCTCTGAATGGCCCTAATATTTGCATTGGTGGGTTTTATGCCTTCTTCATTAACGACATGACCCAAATATTACAGTTCCTTTTTCAAAAACTGACACTTAGACGGTTCTATTTTTAAGTTATGTTTACGCAAGGCTTGTAATACTTTTCGCAAGCTATCATTATGGTCGGTGATAGTGTCACCGGAAACTATAATATCATCGAAATAGACAAATGCTTTCACATCCCCTATATCAAAAAGAACAGTATTCATAAGTTTTTGGAATGTTGAGGGACTGTTCTTTAACCCCATCGGCATTCGTGTAAATTCGAAGTGGCCTTTGGGAGTGGAAAACGCCGTTTTAGCCGCATCTCGGCAGTCGATCGAGACTTGATAGAAACCCGATTTTAAATCAATTGAGGAGAAATATTTTTCTCCTCCAATATTATCCAATATCTCATTTATAAGAGGTATTGGGTATACAAACGGCTTGGTAACTTCGTTCAATGATCTAAAGTCCACCACAATTCTGTATCTTTCATTACCGTCAGCATCCGGTTTTTTTGGTACACATAACACCGGTGCATTCCAGGGACTAGTGCTGGGTCTAACAATACCCTGCGCCCTCATTTCATCGATTTCCTTATTAATGTGCCGTTTCGTGGCCTCCGGAAATCTATATTGCCGCTTATTGATAGGCACCTCCGATGAAGTTTCTATCGTGTGTACGGCGGCGTCAGTAGTGGTTAACCTGTCGCCTTCGAAAAAGAAAATATCTGCATAGCTTTCAACTATATTCTTTACTGTCTTGAATTCCCTCTCAGGCAAGTGCGCCAAATTTAACACTTGCCGTAGTTTTTCAATTCTTGCAATACCTTTTGACTCTGGTGTCAGCTTGTGCTCCAACAGGTCATAGTCAAGCCTCGAGTCTAGGTCCAACTCGGGCATTATAGTATTCTTCGAGTCAAGAAAATTGTTCTTCGGCTCTTCATTTCGATATGTTTGGTGCTCTCTATTTATTTCGTTTTTGTCTACGTCAGCCTCATTGCGGGCTGTGTTGCTAGTATCTCGCAACTCGTTCTGCACCATAACTCTATTTCTGGCTGCCACATAAACATGTCGACTAAGGACTTCGTCTTTGGGCATACTCCACGGACTCAAGTCGTCCGGACTTCTGTTTCCGTGTTTTTTGAACACTATGTAATCAAAATTATTTCCTATTTGAAGCGTATGCTTCTTTAAGAATTCTGCTCCGATTATTCCGTCGCTTGGCAAATTTTCTAATATATGAAATTGCGACGGGATCAAAAAGTCTCCGACTATTAAATCCAACATAATTGTACCTGAGGTTCGCACAATGTCTTGGCCGATACCTCCAAAAGTGGTTACATCCTGTGTATTTACCGGTACATTCAAAAGATTCACAATGCGTGCATTAATTATATTCGCACATGCACCTGTATCTAAGATCAGGTTCAACGTAAATTTGACATTCTGCTTAGCCAGTAGGGTTAACATTAAGTGCCCTCTGACATCGTAATATACTCGCTAAGCCACACAAGCACTGTTGTCTCTTATGTGATTGCATGCGGTCCTCCAATCGGCTATTTCTATATTGCTGGGCTCATCGGTACATCTCCGCCAGTCAACATCTTCGCAAATTTCTGCTAAATCCTCGTTAAAATATTCCTGTGCAACAGGATCCAAAATACCTTCTTTTTGCAAATTACTACTTCTTTCATTAATGTTGGCTACCATAAGCATTTTCTGTGGCATCCGGGTATACGAATTCCTGTACCTCCTATCAGTTGGTCCATTTTGACCATAATTATTATATTTCCAACCATGGGCGTAGTTCCCTTGGCTCCGTCGGTATGATCGCGCTGTGCGATAATTGTATTTGGATCGATTACCGTCGCTAGATCCACATATATTGTTATAATTGTTTTGCTTGTAAATTATTCTATCTCTATTGTTGTAATTATAATCTTCATTTCTTCCAAGACGGCTGTTGCTATAATCAGCGTCTTTGTGATTGATTGTAAAAATATTTCTGCTACTATTAAATTGTCTAAGTGCATCGCGCTGTCTTTCGACCAATTCTAGGCCCTGAATTCTATTTTCTATTTCCGAGATATGATTACGCTCATGGTAGTAATCCTCTAAGTCGTCTAGAAGCTCTTCTAACTTAAATGCTCGTTTACCTTGAGCAGCTTCTTTCAATGCGGTGTCACACAAACCCGCCATAAAATGTAATCGAAGACTATCTATCATGCATGACTTCGTACAATTAGTTTCGTAGGAGTCGATTTGCTCCCTAATTTTCAATATCCTCTTTTTATAATCAGGAAAGGTCTCATTCGCTTCCTGTTTCAATGTTTCTACTTGATTTATAACTGCCTCGATGCGTATAATATCCCCAAATTCCTTTAATAAATTCTGCTTAACCTGTGGCCAAGCATTTGCGTTAATTCTATGTATTGCGGCAGCAGCTCTGCCTTTTAGTTTTAATAGAATAATATAAACCAGTGGAGCGTGTGATACTCCTTCTGGTATCTCCCGAGCAAAATGCTCGATATGATAAACGAACGCTTCTAGTCCGTCTAGCGATCCATCAAATTCTGGGATGCACTGCATGGCATCTGTTTTGGAAACGTGTACTCCATTATTAATATAAAATTTTATATATATTTCTTAAAAAACAATAAAAGGTACTGGCTTATGTAGCCTTTTTCCTCTTTTTCCTTGGTATCACTAACGATTCTGTTGACCAGATGTGATAACGTAGCGTGACCGACTCGAATTTCTTCGTCGCGCCATCAAAAAATCTGAACACCAAGTTTCGAACCATTTAGTGTCAACGGTTCAACGTTTATCTTTATTAATTTAATAAATAACTTTAGGTTTTCATAATAATTAAATGATTATTTAAAAAAAATCATTTCTATTTAGTGTAATTAAATTAATCAAAGATTGTAAATGTTTACATTAGATGGCGTAAGGTGCCATTCCTTATTCATGAAATAATATTTTAACGTAAACTTCCAACAGTATATATCAGCATCGTCGATTACTATTTACTCTACCGGTGGATATGTCACCATCGCTGCGCGCGTTGCGCTTATAGGTGTATCCATTTTTTTACCCTCTTAGCAATTCACCGCTACTGGTAAGCCATGTATGGTAGCAAAACGTTCTTACCATTGGCCATTAAAATTGATGCTTACAAAATACGACCTTGGCCGTGGCTGGCACAGCTGATCGCAATAACACTGCAAAATTCATAAACAGAGACAGCGTACCCGACAATTAGTACAACTGACTAACTTTTGTATGCAACGTGTGAGCGCGCAATTCGTAGTTACCGCTCTCACGCTCTTTATTGGACATTAATGAAATGCGACTTTTCCCCTTTATATTTGCTAACGATGACGTAGCCACCCGTGTGCTAAAACTCTCTCTTAGAATAATCAAGGTGAGTTCCATGTGCGCAACTCTGCGAGTATCTGTTTGCGTTCTTAAATTTGATTTGCTAGCGCCCGTTTGCTTCCCGCTCTGCCACTTAAATTATTTTGTTGGGCAAATGAACGAAAATCGCTTGCGTGCACTTTGAGAAATAAAATCACCCGCGCAGCAGCGGCGCGAATTGATTGTTTATACAAATTGGCCTCTCGACCCAAGTAGATGTGATAACCTGTAAATCGTTATAATTACAAACCACTGAAGAATTGTTACGATTGTAGTTCGCCTAATGTAGTCTCCAAGGTCATTTATGTCTCCTAATGTGTATCTCTCCGTCGTTCTCTTCTATCGTCAAGAGCTCCTAAATGGCTTTATATTTGGTAGTTTTTTTGTTCTATCAGTTTTTAAAAAAAAATCAATAGATGTTAATTCACAAATTTTACTGCGTCGAACGATACAAAAAACTCTTCCGTTAAAATTTCAGCTACAATATTTGAACATAAATTTTTATTACTATGTGCTTCTCACCCGAATATCCTTGGTATAGGGCCGGCCATTGTCGTGGACATCTCTACTTCAATTTCCACTACGTAACTTCGGCACCTTCTTAATACGATAATTCACAGTTGTCTGGCTATTCCAATATGTCTGGCTGTTCCAATATGTAGAGGCTGTAGAGGTGTTAATAAGTCACTTACTGCATGTGTTTCTTTTTTTTCCCGGCCGTTATCATTAACTGGCTAATTGCGAAATTTGGTTCCGTTTTTTACTATGGTCTTCTTCACTTAAGACATAAAAAAACACAATAGGGTACTTTTAGTTTTTTCCGTTCTTTTAACACTTATTGAAAGACGGAGTTAGAATTATATACTTGCAAAAACACACCGAAAACCGTATGCGCATTCAACAAACCGTTCAAAACACAGAAAATGCTCACTTGATACTTATTAAAATCAGTTCCCGGCGTGGGACGACCGCTTGTCACCAAATGCGTTAACCACGAATGTCCTTGCAGGGTTCTTTTCCTGAACCGCCTGTCATCAAATGTGTGTACTCCTATCCTCACGATTTTCTAGTTCAGTTCTGGATGATGAAAATACAAAACGCGCAATGCGCAGCACTTCAGCGACAAAATAGTGGCGCTTTCACTTAATTTACTGCTACCCTCACGATTTTCTAATTGAATTTTAAGTCCACTCGGTCTTTATATCCACTCAGTCAGAACCGGCGTTTGTTTTTCTTTCGCTGTCACCACATGTGTCGGTATACCTATATCCTGGGTATAACCTACCAGGACTTTCTCCAGGAAACCCTGTACGCGCAGCCGGAATTAAAACACCAGATTAGAGCTGATGATAATTAATTAACTTTTATTCTGTACATCACTGCTTAAATATACCCTGCACTGAGTGAGAGGCTTTCTCCACGCTCTGTTTACCATTTACCTTAAGCTCTTAACTTATAATCTAGTACCGCATGTACGATAGAACGCATGCGAGAGCATCAACACCGTTGAACCGACGACTTCTGTTTTGTTTACAACACAAAACTGTTTATTTTATTTGGGTTCTTGACTGTGGCACAGCAGAAGGCTGTGCGAAGTTCTTTGCCGCCTATTGCATAATCTGTTGATATCTAGTATGTTGACAGAGCCGTTCGCGGTCCTCTGTCAAGGAAACCAAATGTTTCGCCAACGTTTGCTTAGCAGAACCGTTTCGCGGCCTTTATTCAAGATCTCTCCTGCTTTCTTTACAAATGATCTTGTTTTAGGGGGACAACGGCAGGTGGCCGTGTCCCGGTTCTACACTTTACCTGTTTTTCATTTCTTTAAACGGAAGGCTTACTGTCTTTCGGACTAAGGTAAAATGTTCCGTATGACAAAATCCTACGTGACGGAACATAAGGTATTTCTGCGCGGGGTGTGACGTCACACTTATTCACCCGATGAAAAAATCATGTCTGGAAAATCGTCGAGATCTCTTGTTATCTCGAAATACACTTTTTTATCGAAAAACTTCGATATCTTGAGCATACAAAATTTTCGAGCTGAGGCAAATAGAATGTATTAGCAGTTTTTTCAAGGTCCTTGAATTAATTCAAACCGACACTTCAAATAAATTATAAACAAAAAACATTATTCTAAATAATCCGAGTAAAACCCGAAGTCGCTAGAAAACACGATAACAATCTCATAAAAAGCAAAAGAGTCATTACAGTTTTTCTAGAATTCGATAAAGATGAGAGGGGTTTCGCGCCAACACGACTGAGAATTGGGTCCTAAAGCTATACCGGTTTTTATATATCATTTGAAAAAGCCGCGTTTTCTGAGCAAAACGTGATTTTTAAAAAACGTTTATCGTTTTCCTTCGATTTTTAAATGAAGAATAAAAAACTGCTCGAAAGGTCTTAGATGACGTTTCGCCCATATATACGGTATATGAGAGAACTGCCATTTAAGGCATTTCGAGCAGATTTTTATCCTTCATTTAAAAATCAAAGGAAAATGATAAACATTTTTAAAAAATCAAGTTTTGCTCCGAAAATTGCACTTTTCCAGCTGATATATAAAAATCAGAAAACCGTTTAAAACTTTAGGACCCCATTCAATGGGACTTTGCGAGTGTGGACACGCAAAAGTTCAAGCTTTAATCATCCAATATGTTCTTCAATTTGCACAGAATTTGCTCTGACTTCGCACTACGAATGCGTGAAACGCATAACGCAAAAGTTGTAGGTACAAGGAATACATTGACAGAGATCAAAATCAGAATATGTATCATACACGCAAAAGTTGGACCGTGCGTAACCACATCAATATTGGATCTTTTCAGAGCATCTTTTGTACTGTTTCGGAACCAGTACAACGAATGTGTGTTGTTCATAACGCATTTGGTGCTCTAGCGAATGTTCAATGTATCGGACAGCTCAAAATCGAAACACTTTTGAAGTATCAATCGGTGCTAGTATTGCCATTTTGATTCGTACTGGTATTGGTAATATTTTCCAGAATGCTGCTATCGTTAAAGCAGTGCAAGCAGTAATAAATACTGATGATTTTGGTACTAACTAGGTTAACGCAAATATGAACTGATCGATTCACTATCATGAATCCGGTCATTCGAAAACATCATCGAATCAATAACAATTAAAAAGACATTAAATTTGTTTAAAACATTTTGCATTTAACGATGACTCTGGTTTCATTCATATGCATTCGGTTCCACATTACTGGCACCAGCGTGAGGAAATTCTATTGCAACAAGGCTCGCTATCGGCCGTTTTCGGTTGCTGACGGTGATTAGGGATGCACGAGCCTTTGATACGCACCGACTCGCGAAATTTACCAGCGGTTTTCTGAGCGCCCCAAAACTGATCGTTTGCCTCCGAAACATCACGATTTTGTGTGTATTATACATAGATTTTGATCTCGGTCAATGTATTTCTTACGCAACTGTTGCGTTATCCTTTTGACACATTTGTTGTGCAAAAGCCAGAGCATTTAATGTGCGTTTTGAGAGGACACATCGGATGATGTAAGCTTAAACTTTTGCGAGTATACACACAAATCGTATTGTTTCGGGCGAACGATCAGTTTCGAGGTGCTCAAAAAACCGCACTTCACTTTCGCGAGCCGGTGCGTATCAACGGCTCGTGCATCCCTAAAAATCGTTAGCAACCGAAACAGCCAATAGCGAGCCTTGTTGTCGCAGAAGTTATTGACGTTGATGCCAGTAACGCGAAACCGAAAGCATGTGAATAAAACCAGAGTCATAGTTAAATGCAAAATGTTTTAAACAAATCTAATGAGTTGTTTATTGTTAATGATTGATTGATGTTTTCAAATGACCTGCTTCATGGCAGTGAATCGATCCGACATTAATTTCTTTATTTTGTCAGTACCCATTAGGCTAGAGCATCAAATGCGTTAGGCCCATCGAACATGCGTTTTACTGGTTCCAAATTAAATCAGTAAATGCGCTAATTTTGCTCATGAATGATGTGTCTACGCACATTTTAACTTTTGCGTGTACCCTTAGTAACTTAGCTTTTTTTTTAATTTATATGTAATAACATTTGAAAAGGGCTGTAGTTTTTTTTAATAAATCGATATATCTGAATAAAAAAACGAGATAAAAAGATGCGAAGGGATGACTTTTAAAAAAATTTAAAATATTGAGATACTTGAATTTGAGATTCTATAGTAAAAAACAAGATATGATATTTGAAAAATCAGTCTTCTCAGATTTTATCTAAATAAGTTTTTTCAGATAGACAATTCAGTTGCCCAAAGTTCTTTTGAAGAAAGGGGTCCTCTTAAAGGAAAAAGTTTTTCTAACAAAAAAAACTTTTTTTCTTCTAAAAAGACCCCTTCTTTCAGAATAATTTTGCAACAAGATGACACAAAAGCCATCATTTCGGTATTATTATTTTTCAATAGTGAATTTAAATAAACGTATCTTTCAACTATCAAAACCAAAACCAAGACATTTGAATTACTGTGTGCAAACTGTGCTTTTGTTTCATGCCAGCTCTACTTCAATTCAGTGCAAGCACTTTTATAAGAAGATTGAATTTGTTGGACCAGGGTGGCCACTCAAAACCCGAAATTAAATTCCCGGTTTTTCCCGGTTCGTTCAAATATTTTTCCTGGTTAATTGTACTTTTGAATTCTGTAGTTTTCCATGAAGTTAAGGAATAAAAAAGCGTGACTTTCGATTTTCATCTCAATCTCTCTTGACGTGTTCAGCCTTATTGGAATCAAGAGATATAGTCGCAAAAAATCGAAAAATGCGACGGATGTCACCTTTCCGAGAGGAGATGTCTACAAGTATCTTATAAACAACCTTACCCTGCACAGAATGAAAATATCACCTATCGATTTATTGGCCAATTTTACATAAGAATTGCTATTTTTAAGGTATCCAGCCCAGCGGCTTTTAATTAGTGGGAATTTGGATTCATTTTTTCCAGTGTGCGTTGGTCGGAAATTGACATCGCCAACCAGCGTTGCCGATGCTATCAATGTTTTGACTGGCTGTCGTGTGTGCCAAAAAGAGAAGCACACATTTTCATTTGTCAAGTCTCTATATGTGATCTTGTGTAGGTGTGAAGAGATTCGTTTGCCTTCGCCATGTCAATGACAGCAGCCGGCAACCGTTGGGAACGGTCGGCGGCAAAAATAGAAAAGATTCTTTTTTTTGCAACAACAAGCGACGGTCGACCGCTGTGTTCTGATTGGTCGAAAAATAACGGAACGGTAGCGGTTGACCGCTGCAACGGTTAAGCCTGAGTACACTCTTTGTCTAATGGTCAAATATTTGACCTTCTGACATAATGGTCAAATTTATTTGACATCATGGTTGTTGTTTGCCCGTGTTTGCCCCATGTTAAAATTGGAGAGTGAAAAATAATTATCTTTGACCAAATTTTTATCTGTCAAAAAGTGCCAAATATTTGACGCTCGGTCAAAGAGTGTACTACAGGCTTTAGTGTCAGTAAGGATCGTACACACCAAAATTTCTCTTTATGGTTCAGCAAAGTACATTGCTGAAAGTGTATCAGCAAACTACTTGTTTGCTGATTCACAGCATTTTTTTCAAAAGTTTACTGTAGTTCACTTCTACAATTTACTGAATTTCGTTTAGTAATTTTATTTTTGCTGTAAACCAGTATTTCATTGATAAATTTACTGAAAACCAGTAATCGATTCAGTGATTCGCGAAAATTCAGCAAAACTATTCGCTGAACAGATAACAGTAAATGAATGATTGCTGGAATCCAGCGAAAGAATTGATGTCAAAAAAATTTGACGTCAACCTGTCATTAGTAAAACGCGCCAAATCGCTGTGCAGCTGGTACGGGATCATCGTTAAGCTCCTGATAGCGGATATGGGACCATAGCTAAGTCACTGTTGGACTCGATGAACTCAAAAGTTGAAATAATAATCATACATCTCTAATTCAACAGTAATTTGGCTATGATCCGATGAGCGGATGGAAGCTGGTGCCTGAGGGAAATATGGTTCCCTTGAACTAACTGGTTAACCAGCAAATTGATTTATGCTTTGCTGAATGTACAGCAAATTGTCATAGCTGACAACCAGCAAGTTGTTTTGTTTTACTGGACATGCAGCAAACGATATGTCACTTTTATGCAATCGAGCATTACTGAATAATAAGCAAATTTCATTTTGCTGAACAGATTGCTGGAAGCACAGCACATCAAAAATCAGCAAAATTTTGCTGGTTTCCAGCAATGAAAATTTGGTGTGTAGCGCCTAGCCCCCCAATTGTCCTGTACAGTAAACAGTTGACTGCAAAGTCTTGTGTATGTATAAATAAACAGAAGGTCGACTTCCGAATCGGAATGTCTCAGGGCTTTGTATTTTTAGCTATCATTTCAGGCTAATATAGTCCTGTGAAAATTTTATTCGAAATAACACAAATCAAAACGAGATTTAATAAACTATTGATTAGCTTAACTTTCTTGACAGGTGTTACATTCTTTTAATCACCTCTTTCATCACCGATCAGAATTAGTACCACTTAAAGCATGGACATTTTTAAATAATCTTCAACATGAATGCACAAATTGGGCTTCAATTTGCGGCCCGATACATTATGCTTGACAAACATAAGGAGATACTCACCAAAGATGTTGCTTGAGCTTGGCATTCCATCATTAGAAATGTTTTGTATATCTTTGCGGCGTCTTGGCGAACAGTTATAACCGTGTCTTGTAGTCTTTTTATCTGTTCTATATCAGTTGAAGCCTCCATTTCTAGAAACAAATAAAAACGATGTTACACGTTTCAGTTTCCTCGAATCAGTTTTTTGTGCAAACATGTAGAGAACGTACTTTTTCTGAACGTTGGCTGATAGCAAATTTCCTCATTCCACTGAGTCAGTGCAGATCCACCGAGCTTCGGTCTAGCAATGGGCAAGATCCGTGTTTTGCAAAATCGATCTTTTCAGGTCGATGCATCGATTTTTTTGAGCGTGATTTTTCATTGAATCGATTTTTTTGATGGTAAGATCGATTTTTCCCCCGACTTAAAAATATGTGTGCAAAAAGGATTGAAGCAGAGATGCCAGATGTTTGGATGCTCGAAAAACCTGAAAAATCTGTTTGAAATCTGACAAAATCTATCCGTGATCCCGAAAAATTTCCCTTACGCAGGCAAAAGTATGCACACTGTAAAGTTACGTGCTACACGGTCTAGCTTTAGGTCTAAGACAAGACGCGACAGCTGGTCACCGTTACATGCAACCAATTTGAACCGGCTGCTGATTGGCTGAATCCGATAATGCATCGTCACGTGGAAAATACAACGAGGTTACTTTTCACTGTAAAGCAGTGATGCTGGAGAGTCATAATTTAGCTATTATAATTGTTCATAAAAAATGATGCAAAAGTATGCAAGGTACATGATATTACCGAGTAATGGATTTCACTGTTATAACTTTAAAAATGCATTGATTAATCGTTTTTTACTATTTCGGTTGAAGTCCAAGAAACTTAGGAAGAAAAAATTTGGGTACCAAGAAACTTAGGAAGAAAAAATTTGATAGTAGAACTATGCTTTATTGAACATAAAATAATAAATAAGAATTGAGTATTATTCGGCTATATATTGCAATTTTATTTTGTTTTATTTGCATTGACCTGCAGAAGTTGTTAAAAATAATCTTTCTGGCATCAACGGTATGGAATGTTCAAAAAAATTTCGACGGGGATGACGGCCGTTACGAAAAGAAAAATAAGAAGCCAGCTGTCGCGTCTTGTGCACACACCAAATTTTCATTGCTGGAAACCAGCAAAATTTTGCTGATTTTTGATGTGCTGTGTTTCCAGCAATCTGTTTTGCAAAATGAAATTTGCTAATTATTCAGTAATGCTCAATTGCATAAAAGTGACAGGTCGTTTGCTGCATGTTCAGTAAAACAAAATACAACTTGCTGGTTGTCAGCTATGACAATTTGCTGTACATTCAGCAAAGCATAAATCAATTAGCTGGTTAACCAGTTAGTTCAAGGGAACCATGTTTCCCTCAGGCACCAGCTTCCATCCGCTCATCGGATCATAGCCAAATTACTGTTGAATTAGAGATGTATGATTATTATTTCAACTTTTGAGTTCATCTAGTCCAACAGTGACTTAGCTATGGTCCCATATCCGCTATCAGGAGCTTAACGATGATCCCGTACCAGCTGCACAGCGATTTGGCGTGTTTTACTAATGACAGGTTGACGTAAAATTTTTTGACATCAATTCTTCCGCTGGATTCCAGCAAACATTCATTTACTGTTATCTGTTCAGCAAATAGTTTTGCTGAATTTTCGCGAATCACTGAATCGATTACTGGTTTTCAGTAAATTTATCAATGAAATACTGGTTTACAGCAAAAATAAAATTACTAAACGAAATTCAGTAAATTGTAGAAGTGAACTACAGTAAACTTTTGAAAAAAATGCTGTGAATCAGCAAACAAGTAGTTTGCTGATACACTTTCAGCAATGTACTTTGCTGAACCATAAAGAGAAATTTTGGTGTGTAATACAGGCTTTAGCTTTAAGCCTGTATTACACTCTTTGACCAAGCGTCAAATATTTGGCACTTTTTGACAGATAAAAATTTGGTCAAAGATATAGAATAGCCTAAAGGGACCAAATACCACCCAATATGAGAGTTTCTTTAACCAGAATGATGCATGGAGCTAAAAATTGACCTCAGACACCATTTTGAATTGTAAGATGGCAACTTCTGGGAAACAGCCGAATACTACTGCATATGAATATTTCCGTAATCAAAATAATGTATAGAAGCCAAGCATTGACCCTGGACATCATCTTGAATTCGAAGATGACCACTTTCAGTTTCTGGAAAACAACGAAAATAACTGAATACCACCCAATATGAGTGTTTTCGGAATAGAGGTGATGTACTAAAGCCAAAGGCGAGGATGTTGTCATTCCGATAAAACCAATAATTTCAAACGATATAAACAAATCGCAAGAAATCAATGAATTTGGAATGTTGAAAATTTTTAAATTTGCCGGGTCAACTAGTAAATACATAAATATGCTGGTTAAAGCAAAGCTGCAAGTGATGAATACGAAGATTAGAACTCGAGAGCAAAAAATTCGGAGGGGTAAAAAAAACAAAAAATTCTTTCAAAACGAAGAAAACTAAGCATTAAATAATAGTTTTGGCATAACAGTTGTTATCACTAATTATGTTTGTTTTGTTGAATATCTTTTATATATAATATAATAAAGCTTTGAAACCAATTACAACATGATATGTATCCATACTTAAATTGTTAAATTGATAGAACATTCAAGTGTTATCTAAGCTAAAAGTTGCACAACAACCATATACGACTATTGACAACCATTGTGCGGTTTCTTCTTTTATCTTTTCCACGAGGTAATTGAAACATTCATTTAATTGTACACTTCGTGGCCTGATTATTGAGCTTGAGCTTGACGGCCGCACATTTCGTAGTTGCTTCCCGTGATGGATCTGAGCTAGTGAAGTTACACAGGGAACCACGTCTATAGCAACTTGGGATTAGTTTACCATTTACACGTCGTGGCCTGATTATTTGAATATTTCTTCTTCGTGCCTCGATAAGCTACATCTTCTATATTATCAATATTTAACTCCCGGAATGGCGTTAGTTTTACATACAAACAATATACGCACGAAATCTACAACATATTTTTTTCTGTGGAAGTATGGAATTGAGTCAACTAAAGCTAAAATTGAGTAAATTCAGTTTCGTGTGTGAGAATGTCACACGCTCACAGAAATTCAACAACAATGCACATTGGTACAGTAAGGCAATGTAAGCGGACATGAGTTTTTCGATGCGATTTTGTGGTTTTAGAGTAAAATTTTTTTTCTAAGAACTTGTTTCTTATATTTAGTCTATTTTTTATGTGCAAATGAAAACTAGGGTGGTCCTAAAATCGACTAAATAAAAAAACTAACTTTTTTATTTGCAGAAATAAATGTATACATTCATCGGCACAGTTGTAGATCAACTAATTTTAAGCAACTTTCGGTATTTCCTCACAATATTTATACAATATTTGTTCTTTCAAATGATACCAAAAAATATTATTTATGTTTGCCCTAAACGGAGACTTCAATATTTTAAAAGGGCCTATTTTTAAAATAGAAATAGTGAAAACTCTTCATCTGTAGATATATCGACAATGTTTTTTCGTCAAAATTGGCGTATTTTTTATTAAAGTTACCGAAGAAAACTTTGTTTTAAAACTTGAATTGAAAAAATAGAGCGAAAAGACTGTTTTTGGAAACCAAATTTAATGTCTACAAAAAAGTTTTCCACAAAGTTACTTAGAATTAGTTGATCTACAAGTTTGCCAAAGAATGTTTACAATTATTTATGCAAATAAAAACAAGTTAGTTTGTTTTTTTTTTCTTTGATTTCCGGACCACCCTAATTTTCATTTTCACATAAATAGAGGAGTATGTATAAGAAACAACCTTTTACAAAACTATGGCTTTAAACCGCAAACCAAAATCGCAACGAAAAGCTCATGACCGCCTAAATTGCCTTACTGTACCACTGTGCAATGAGTTTAGTTACCTTTTTCACCACAAGAGGGGGTGTTCCCTGTCTGTCTTCACGGAAATATATGGGAAATTCGAGAGTGAACTATATTGTTATTTTAAGATATTTGATTTTTGAATTAACGCGGTTAGTTTTTACGCGGATTTTTGAATTAACGCGTTTTTTTTACGCGGATTTTTGAATTAACGCGTTTTTTTTACGCGGTACCGCGCTAATTCAAAAAAAAAATCACGAATTTCCGAATTAACGTGGGTTGGAACCAGAAACGTTTAAGTGTTTATCTAGTAAAAGACTTAGTCCAAAAAATACTCTCCGCCCACCGAAAGATCCGGAATGACCGTCAAAGACCGTCAAAGAGGACAATTTTAAATACTGGTTCTAGAGCGTCTCGGGTTTTTTCTAAAGCCCTTCTTGCTGGACTACTTTACGCGGATTTAAAAAAAAACTGTTTTTTTTTCGCTGATTTTTGAATTAACGCGGTTTTTTTACGCGGATTTTTGAATTAGCGCGGTTTTTTTTTTACGCAGATTTTTGAATTCACGCGGTTTTTGACGCGGTTTTTTTACGAGGTACGTATCCCCCGCGTAAAAATAAACCTGACTGTACTACAGGCTTTAGGTAACAACTGACCAGAGATGCCAAATGTTTTTGAAAAATGTCTACAACTGCTCGAAAAACCGGAAAAATTTGCTCGAAATCTGAAAAAATTCTATCCGTGATCCGAAAAAATTTTGCTCGCGCAGGCAACAGTCTGTAAAAATCTGCACACAATTTAAGAAAATCTGCGCAAATATAAGAAGACTCTGACAAAAATCTGCAGAAACCGTGGAAAAACTGCAAATATCTGCAAATCAATGAATATCTGCACACGGACTTCAAAAATCTGCGTTTTGCAGACAAATCTGCACATTTGGTATGAGGTTACCATTTGGTCGGGGTTAAAAATCAGGACAACACTTTCCGGTACAAATTTGATATGAGGTGTTTTCTTTTTTTGAGGTATCATTAAATAAAACACGTAATTTGAGATTTAAACTTCTAAATACGCCACTCATTTATCCTTTTAAAGTATTTCTCGGACGGTACAATTTTGCAACTTTGATTCATTAGGCGTTAGTACACACTTAAAACTGGATCTCGAGCTCGGCAAAAAAACATCCGAGTTCACTCGGCAACTTTGGATTCAACCGGTATTTTAGCAAAAAAATGCCGGTTGCCGACAGTTGTCAGATCATTTTGCCGAGACTTCGTCCAAAAAACTAAGCTTGACGAATCTCGTCTCTATTTTTTGCCGAATTTATCGTTAAACACTGTTGATGCCGAGGTCAGCAAAAACATTACTGGTATCTCGGCACAAATTTTACTCGTTGCCGTGTTTCGGCAATACAGCTGTCATTCTCATGAACGAGTTGCCGCCATTTTTCTTAGTGCAAATTTATGCGTGTTACGGGCTACGGGTGAGCAAACAGTAATCAGATACAAGTTTGGCTGAAATTTGTGCAAATTACAAGTGTTTACAATCCAGTAGCCGAAAAAAATGTTGTACAGTTTGGTGGGAGATGGCTGGAACTCAAAAAGTGTAGTTTCAAATCGTGTGAATACAATATTGTATTTGTTTTAGGGATAGGCATTAGACATAATTTTAGATTAGATGTTTATCAATGCCCTACTGGCGAGCAAGATAAAGATAAGTATTCAAGATTTAGTATGAATAAATTTCTTTACTTACTAAAACTCATCGAGCTTATAATTTATCTTTTGAAAGAAAACTACCTGATTCACAGCAAAACTATTTTCTGCGATTGGATTCCACTGAAAAACGGCTCTTTACTGTGCCGAACATTCAGCTTATATAATCGAAAGGTCGTTAGACTGGTTTGCCGCTTCTCGGCTGGATTTGCCGAGAGCACAGTCAACTGTTTACCGCGATTCTCGGCATAAAATGACATCTGTCAAATATTGGTTTTCCGAGATTCTCGGCAAAAGAGATTCAGCCGAGATGGTTGCCGAGCAATCGGCTGTCCAAATCTCGGCACAAACAATGCCGAGATTCGGCGAAATTTTTTAAGTGTGTAGATACCAAAAAAATGCAGTAACGTAAACTGTTCAAAATTGGGTCTTAAAGTTTTACACGGTTTTTTGATTTTCATATATCAGTTGAAAGAGCGCAATTTTCTGAACAAAACGTGTTTTTCAAAAAATGTTTATCGTTGTTCTTCGATTTTTAAATGAAGAACAACAAACTGCTCGAAATACCTTAAGCCTGTATTACACACTTTGACCAATGGTCAAATATTTGACCATCTGACATAATGGTCAAATTTATTTGACATCATGATGGTTGTTTGCCACATGTTAAAATTGGAGAGTGACAAACAATAATCTTTGACCAAATTTTTATCTGTCAAAAAGTGACAAATATTTGACCAAGCGTCAAAGAGTGTAATCCAGCCTTTAAATGTCAATTCTCCCATGTACACAGTAAGAGTCGAAAACCTATTAATGGGTATTGTTGTACCCATTTTTTTCTGTCATATGCGGCTGTCAAAAAATGGGTAAATTTAAAAATGTGAAATGGGTAAAATTGTACGCATTAGAAAGGCATGTTCTTAGAAAAAAGGGTCATTTGTTTACCCATTAATGGGTGAAAAAATACTTCAAGCATCGTTTTAGTTTGCTCTGTCGATTTGTTCGTACGCGTTACTTCTACGATCTGTTTTGTTTATTATTTGTCAACAATTGCCATGGAAGGACTTTAAAAGAGATCCGATACTGCGTCGTTCAAGAAGTTGCAAGGTAAACAGTATGTTATAGCAAGTATTGAATTTTACAATGTGAGATATTTTTATATTAGGTCAAGAATGTTCACTATCCGTATGGTATTGGCTTTGTTGCGATTCTGACAATTGGGTTGTTTAGCTATATCAGTTTTTATGTCATCTGAAAGAGCTGCATTTTATAAGCAAAACGTGATTTTCAAAAATTGTCTATCATTGTCCTTCGTTTTTTAAATCACAATTAAAAACTGCTCGAAATCTGCTAGAAATCGCTACAATGACAGTTCGCCCATATACGAACTGTCATTAGTGATTTAGAGCGAATTTTTATTCTTCATTTATAAATCGAAGAATAAAGATATAAAGTTTAAAAAAAAACATGTTTTGCTCAGAAAATTACACTCTTTTAGATGATATATAAAAATCAGAAATCCGTGAATAGCTAAACAACCCAATTGATGATAGCAGATGAAATGCTCCCGTGTCCGTAAATAGGATTCATTTTTGCAATTAATTAAAAATAATTGATTTCACTTTCACTTCTTTTCATTCTTTTGAGTGATAATCACAAAATTTCCGTTTATTCAATAATGGGTAAAATTTCACCCATTTCCTTAAGAAAATTCATTTCTCAAAATGAGTGAAATTGTACCCAGTTTTTGACGTTTAATCGGTATACCCGTTAATGGGTAAATCAAGTTTACCCACTAAATGGGTTGACTCACTTTTTGGCGAAATGGTTGAAGAAGTACCTATTAATGGGTTTTCGACTCTACCGTGTACCGTACTTGTGCGAAATGTCATTTAAGACATTTCGAGCAGTTTTTTATTCTTCATTTTAAAATCGAAGGAAAACGATAAACATATTTTTTTAAAATCACGTTTTGCTCAAGAAAATATATAAAAACTGATATCCAGCTTTTTACGCGCCATAATGGCGGAGGCTAAAATGGAAAGTTCGCAAAAAATCATCCACCCTTTTAACAACTCTGCTCGTGTCAATTTGAAATCTTCACGTATTTAATCAAAAGAGAAATAAATCTGGTAAGATTTGTGTTGCCAATTCCTCAGAAATCCCCAAAACTGAAGTAAGCAGCGAGGTTCGCATATTACGAACACGCAACGCGAACGCCATTATGGTGCGAAAAAAGCTGGATGGCTTTAGGACCCAAAAGTCAGATAGTTGAGGGTTGCAAGAACTAGACAATTTCTCTCGACAAAATTCAACCAAAGAAAAATCGTTCAAAGTAAGTCCGCTTCGTTCCGGAGTCAAAGTTAAAGTACTGAACAATCTTCAACATTTCTGAACATCCGGCATCATCCAGAAAAATCAGGACAAATGCTAAAATTTGAAAAATAAATCAGGACGCTCCAAACGGATCTCAAAATCAGAATTTGTAGTTGAACAGGCAGATTTAAAAGCTACGAGTCACTCCTGCCTCGGAGGAACAATTATTCACTATTATCACAGTTATTCAATAAAAATCAAACGTATTATTAACGTTTGAAATTCAACTAGTTGTGCGTAACACGAAAACATCAGTTAACTATTATTCTGGATGGTGCCTAGCATATTTGTGCACATATTTTCCCGGTTAACGGGTAAACGGACATAAAAGTAGGTGTTATTGGCTATCTACTTCAATCGTTAACAATTTATTTTTATTAAGCAACACAGAAACTGTTGTTTTTCCTCTTTTTCGTTGTCTGATTAATCTCAATCAAAATGCGAATATTCTGTAGAAGATAAAGTTCATTTCTTTCCAAATACTAGACAAGCGCATCAGGTCGGTGATGAGTGTTCGCTTTTACTGCGCAGTTGAACTAAAAGTCACTAACAAACCCTCTCGATGAAGATAAACGAAATGAAAGATTTTGTTGCGTTCAGTGGACTTCCAAAATTAATCCGACAGTGCAACGTTTCTCTCCTGTTCGTTTAGGAGAGGGGAATAACAACGAAAGGATGAGAGTGCCACTGGGTCAACGAACGTGCTGTGCGGAGTAAGGCAAGATGCCACTGTCGTCGTATTGAGAGTAATCGATAAGCATGTTATCAGCTTGGTGAGGAATTTTTCTTTGTTCGCCTGTTGTGGTTGCGATGACAGGATAATGGCTGTGCGACGTCAATATTGGTTCAGTTGTTTATCGCGTTGCATCACTTCCGTACCAATAATTTCGGTCTGATGGCAACAACATCGGTGTTCTGTATTAAATTTGAATAAATTCAAAATTTTCTGAGGTCGATTTTTATTTTCGGTATCTGAGTATTTTCGCGGGCCTGGCGGGATTTGACCATTTCAGGTTGTTTCGGTCTTAGATTTCACAATGACATCTACAGTTGATTACTGATTACTGCCAAGCATTATCCCGGTTCTGGAAATATACGAAAGAAATAAAATGTGTGGCTTCAGAGATTCGGTTGTAGCTGGAATGTTCGAACGGACGACTCATTAGCCTTAGACTTGGCGATTGCAATTGCGCGTCTCTTGGCGTATCGCGCAAAGGGGGAGGAGCGCCATTTGTATGTCTATGTTATGTTTGGACAAAACGTTCCGCTAAGCCATTGCTCCTCGGAAAATGAGGACTGGACGTGACATGGTTGAATGACCAGCATTTACTAAAATCGGCAAACTCTTTTGATGAATATTGCGATCCATTATCGCTGAATAACACTCTTGGAATGCCAAAGCTGGCAAACCATCTCTACGGTCGCTATGGAAGATGGGTTCTTAAGTTCAATGAAATCGAAGTAACCTGAATAGCTGTCAGCTATAAGTAGATACTCATTTCCTTGATAGTGGAAAAAATCAGACCCTACAATTTCGAAAGGTAGTGTAGGTATTTCGTTTTTGAGAATTTCGTGCTTTTGGTTAGACTTTTGATATTTTTCGCAAATAGAACAAGTTTGTACCATATTGTGAATATCATTGGACATACCAACCCAAAAAAGTAGCTAGTTTGCTCGCATTGTGCATCCTTGAAAGCCTGTGTATCCGGAGTGGATTATTTTTAGCATTTTTGGGCGTAATATTACTGGTACTACTACCTGATGAGAACGAAATATCAATCCTTCATAAACAGCGAATTCGTCTCTGAAATGCCAATATTTTCGAAGCATTACTGGCAACATACGTTTTTCTTCAGGCCAACCTTGCATAATGATACCAGCCAGCTTACTTAGTTTAGGGTCTCGAGAACTCTCTTCTATGAATTCATTCCTGGCTTGCTTTGACATCTGCAAAAGTATATGAACCTCCAGCTCATCGAATGAACTACGTTCTTCTACATTGTCTACATCACGACTCAAAATATCTACAAGGGAAATATCTGAACCTCTCTTGTATCTTGTATTTAACGGGTGCATACTGTTTTGCATCAAGTAAAATCCTTTTCAAGCGAGGAGGGGCTCTATCAAGTGTTTTTTGAAAATTGACTCTAGCGGCTTGTGATCAGTTTCAATCGTCAAGGATTTTCCGTATACATAATCGTGAAACCTATTACAAGCAAACCGTATTGCTGCCGCTTCTTTCTCGATTTGCGGATAGTTTTGTTGTGCCTTTGTAAGAGATTTCGATGCGTACGCTACTGGTTGACCCTTTTGGAGTAGGACTGCTCCGAAAGCTTTTGAGCTGGCATCCACTGAAAGCGTTACGTCCGAGTTCACATCGTAAAATGTTAAAACGGGAGGGGATGTCGATGCTTGTTTCACCTTGCAAAACGCTTCTTCCTGCTCATGAGACCAAAACCATTCAACATCTTTGGCTAATAATTTTCTAAGCGGTTCGGTCATCGCAGACAGATTTGAAATGAATTTAGCAAGATATGTTACAGTTCCAAGCACTCTCTGCAGTTCTAATTTCGACTCCGGACGTTTGAGTCTTTGAACAGCTTCAAATTTCTTAGGATCGGCTTTCAAACCCCCATCGATTACCAAGTGTCTCAAAAATTTGACTGAAGGTTGATTGAAACAGCATTTTTCTTTGTTCAATTTCAACCCAGCATCTGAAATTCTCTCGAACACCTTCGTTGTGATTATTTCTAGTTCCTTCGATGATCGAGCGTGAATCAATATGTCGTCCATCGAGCTCTCTACTCCTTGGAGTCCTTCGAGCACTTTGCATAAAAGCTTTTGAAAGATTTCAGGAGCAGATGCGAGACCAAAAGGTAATCTGCAACAAATATAACTTCCCCAATGCTAAGTATTTTGACGTTCGTTCGGTTACTGGAATTTGCCAAAAACCTTTTCTCATGTCTCAAATAGTGCAGCGCTTCAAACCACTAATTCTTGCTGAGATATCCTCTATAGATGACAATAGACACGTGCGTCGGAGGAGGTTCTTATTGACTTGAGAAAGACCAATGAACGGGTGTGGGCTCGCTAATTGGTTTAATAACACCCATTGCTCCCATACTATCGAGTTCCTCCTTAACGGCCTTTCTCAATGAGTGAGCAATTTTGCGCGGTGGATCCGAATAAAACATTGGATTCTCAATAAGATCAATGTCAAAGTTGCACTTTCAAACTGTGTCCATTTTGGTGGAAAGTGCGCAATAACGTGCCGATTTTTGAAGTAGAATACTTCTCTCAGGAAGTTCGGCTACATAGGGATGTGAAATGAAAATCTAAAACCGAAAAAAGTGAAAAATATGTCCAATTTCAAATGCAAATAAATCGGTTAGTATCCGATGGATTTCCTTCGTTCTTGCAGCAATAGATTGGAAAATCTTCTAAGATTCCTCCCAAAATAAGATAATTGTAATTTTATTATTCACACTATTGTACTATTGAAAATAGTCAAGCCTTGTCAAAACGAAAAATTCGACCTCTGATTGGTCGTTATATGATTGCTTCCCAAGCACGGTCTATAGAATCATATACCTTGCAATTGAAAACATGCTATTTGGCCTATATAAGAGCCTGTTTCAGCCGAAGCCGTTCATAATAGTTCTAGACAGCGACAACAGCAGTCATCCTTCCTTAGCAGCAGCACTAGCAGTGCAGTGGATACGAGCGATGGCGGAAAGCGGCCACAGCTGTGGCGTAGCAATGGATAGCGCACTAGTTGTAGCGGATTCCAGCAACGATAGCAGCTGGGCCAGCTGATGCAGGGACAGTGGATACCAATGGCAGCGTATAGCGGCCACAACTGTGGCATGGCTATGGATAGCGAACTAGTTGCAGCGGATTTCAGCATCGAGAGTGACTGATGCAGTAAGGCACTTTAGTGAAATGCAGTCTCTGTGCGATAGAGGGCACTAGTAAATGCATTCAATGAAAAGTTGACTCATTTTGACAACACGTGAGCCGTCTAGTTTTGAGTGTTAAATCAGCTTTTCACTGTATATTTTATCACAAGGAATACTTTATTCACACTGTCAGTGATAACGCAAAGATGTGATCGGCATTTCATCCGATACTAAAATGAACAACAAATTGTCCTTTTCAGGATGAAATAAAAACTTGATTGAAGAGTTAATATTTTCTAATGAGTTAATTCACATTTTTAAATTTGTAAAAGTTATAAATTCTCTCAAAACGTACTGATTTATCTTTTCCTTCAGTCATGAGCATGACATCCGGAAAAATTTCATCTCAAAATTTAAAATTTGTCAAGCCCCAACCATGACGTCAACGTTTATTTACTAGAAAAAATGACTGACACGCAAGCTGCCGGGTTGTCTTTCTTGTAAAAGTATTCTACTTGAACCTTGCGGTCGTGGCTTTGCACACAACCCTCCTGTAATTTTATAGTGTATAGACCATTTTACGAGACGTTTCTGAAAGCAATTTATCAGGGGGGATCTATCTGTCAAACATCGTGTAACCAACATATTCGGCAACATGGTGATTGTTTTGGTTTTTGTTCTTTTTTGTTATGAAATTGATCGATGTGAAATATTATAGAATATTAACGTTTTTTTTATCAAAACTCGAGAAACCGCGGAAAACTTTTATGAATGTGTTGTGTAGTGATTTTTTCCTCATTATCGTTCATAGTTACAAACGTCACGGACCAACAAACGTTATGGACCAGAGCTGATCTGCGATAACGCACACATATATGAAATTTGACGGCAGTGAATCCCCTCTGCAATTAATGAATGAAATTTTGACAGAAAGCTCGGAACCGTAACGCCAAGTATGATGACAGTTCTACAAGGTATGCTATTCACGTCGATGCATTAGTATTAGTGATCGTTATGGACTTTTTCCAATTTTGTATGAAATTTGAAACGATTTTGCATTTTAAATTAAACTTATAAAACATACTTTCCTGAAAAGTTATAGAAATGATGTTGAAACATGTTTTATTTGTGGGGAATACATAAACATGCTGCGGTTTAGGTAAAATATGCTGTTTTTCATCAATTTGCCGGTAACCTTTTTGCACTTTTCGTTTTTTTCTTGTACTCTAATAGCGCTTCTAAATAAAGTCGCTTATGTTTCATACAGTAACAAAAGTCATGAGCTATGACAATGACTAAGATTATGCTCCAACTATTAGAAATATAGCATTTTTATATATTTTATTTCGACATATTGTCGCAATTTTTCACACTAAATCTAAATTAATATCAATTTCTAGTGTGTTTCAACTGGAGATTCACTCTCCAACCAAAAAAATCAGATATAAAACAACACAAAACGAGAAATTTCCAAAAATGTTCAGAATTCCATACAAAACGCGAAATTTTTCATAACGAGATTTGTTTGTGTGCGTGGATAGACAAAAATGTAGCATACCTTGTAGAACTGTCATCATACTTGGGACATAACGCACGTAAAAGCAGCATCAATATCAGCATGATCCGTGACACCTGTCAGTTCGTAAAATGGTCTATAATAGCATTGGGCGATACGACGGAGAGTATCGATACTTCAGTATCGATACCCGAAGAACCAAAAGTATCGAGATACTCAAAATATCGGTCAAAAAGTATCGATACCAGAAGTATCGATACTATCGCTGAGATCATTTTTTGAATTTTTGATAAATACATTTACTCAGGGTGGCCACTTTACCGGAAAAACGGGAAAAGCCGGGAATTTTAAATCACCGGGAAAAAAATACGGGAATATCGGGCAATTAGGCTTCACGCCGGGAAAATCATCCTCCTTCATGTCTGCCGCTTTATTTGTTCAACAGTTTCTGAGGAAATGTCAACATGAGACCCTGTTTTTTTATGTTTACCTAACTGGCATGATTCTGCCGGATAGGGGAAAGCTGGTTGTTGGTTTCAGTTAAAGTCGACAGCGGCTTCGCAGCAAGATCTGCGTCAAATAAAATCAGGCTTGGTCAGGTGGATAAATTTACTGTTCCGTAACATATGTTGTCAGATTTTGTAGAAGTCAAAAAGTTATCAGCGTCGCGGGAGGCGTATTGAAACTTCTTGTGAATAGTGTTCGACATCGCATCGGGGAGAATCCGGTCAAAAGTCATATAGGACCGGAAACTTCGAGTCTCGATTTTATTTTGAACCGGACCGGAACGGAGCTACCCGGTTTGTACTTCCCGATTTTTGGTATGATTTTAACCACAAGCAGCAAAAAGCAGCAAAAAAAATTTTTTCATTCTGTGTTGGACCTTTTGACTACTTGATTTTGTTGGGGAAAGACGCCACCTTGAAGAGCTATTTGTTAAAGATTTCTCAGATTTTTTCTATATCAAAAACAAAAAGTAGCTAAAATATTTTTTTTTGACGTAGGACTACGTCTTTGTTTCCTATACTAGATTACACTTTGTGAAAATGAAAATGAAACTGGCAAATATTGCGTCAGATTTCAAACGGTTATAGCAAGCGAACGACTCAATGCATCTTAGTCATTAATATGTCGGTGGATAGATAAAATGTGTAACAATTTTTTGATATTATGTTAAACATTGTTTCTTTACTGCTTAATGGTGGAAAAAGGTGAAAAGTTCCAAGGTCAAGCTTTCCCATACATTTCCCTTGTTCTTGGCTTGCTTCCCAAGCACAGATAACAATAACATGGACGAAATAAATTCCACTGCCTACATATTTTGACTCAACAAAGTGTTTTGGTTTGTTTGTCTTTGTCTAAGCTGCGTGGCCACGCCTTAATGGTAAAAATCTACGCTGAACTCGATACAAAAGACGGCGTGTGGAAAATTCAGCCACAGTTTAGTTTGTTCCACAATAGCGAGTGCGGTGCAGCTGTTAAGCTTTGCGACATTGAGAAACGAGAGCTCCATACGAGTCAACTTCCAGGCACCGCGGAGCATGTTACCTGTATTCTGCACACGGCAGCAACAGTTACCATCGTACGCTGCAGGATATTTTGCTGGCACAGCTGCTGGAGGGCACAGCGGAGAGCAAATTTTATACGCGGCCAACAAAATAATCGATGCTACCGGTGGTGGTGTGATTATCAACATTCTGTAGCATACATTTCGAGCTGAAGATTATCGAATCGGTTCTTCTTAGAACTATAAATGCTTGAAGATAGAGTTATGAGAATTTTCACAACTACTACTAGTGTGAAATATTCATCTATTTCTAAATAATCATTCTTAGAATAACGACCAGGACGCACCAAAGATAAACGGTAGTGTTACCTATGAATAGTTTGTCACAAGATATAACCCTCATTTCAAGAATTTTCACTGCTAAATTGAGTGATTTTCCGGTTTAATTGTTTGTTTGTGTTCACTCGAACACCGTTATCAGTCAAATATCAGCAACGAAAATTAGTTAATCTAAGAACCAGAGTGATTTTCGCATCGGGAAAGCAAAAACTTTCTTTTGATGCTTATGAAAATCACTCAGTAGTATTGAAGATGTATTGGTTTGTTTCTCTTTCTTTCTATAAGCTACGTAGCCACGCCTTAATGGTGAAATCTACGCTGAACTCGATACAAAAGACTGCGGGTGGAAAAATTAGCTTCAGTTAAGTTTGTTCCACAATAGCGAGAGCGGTGCAGCTGTTAAAGCTTTGCGACATTGAGAAACGAGAGCTGCATACGAGTCAACTTCCAGGCACCGCGGAGCATGTTACCTTTATTTTGCATACGGCAGCAACAATAACCATCGTATGCTGCAGGATATTTTGCTGGCACAGTTGCTGGAGGGCACAGCGGAGAGCAAATTTTATACGCGGTCAACTAAATAATCGATGCTACCGGTGGTGGTGTGATCATCAGCATTCTGTAGCTACATTTCGAGCTGAAGATTATGAAATCGGTTCTTTTCAGAACTATTAGATGATGAAGATAAGAGTTATGAGAATTTTCACAACTACTACTAGTGTGAAATGTTCATCTATTTCTAAATAATCATTTTTACAATAACGACCAGGACGCACCAAAGATAAACGGTAGTGTTACCTATGAATAGTTTGTCACAAGATATAACCCTCATTTCAAGAATTTTCACTGCTAAATTGAGTGATTTTCCGGTTTAATTGTTTGTTTGTGTTCACTCGAACACCGTTATCAGTCAAATATCAGCAACGAAAATTAGTTAATCTAAGAACCAGAGTGATTTTCGCATCGGGAAAGCAAAAACTTTCTTTTGATGTCTATGAAAATCACTCAGTAGTATTGAAGATGTATTGGTTTGTTTCTCTTTCTTTCTATAAGCTACGTAGCCACGCCTTAATGGTGAAATCTACGCTGAACTCGATACAAAAGACTGCGTGTGGAAAAATTAGCTTCAGTTTAGTTTGTTCCACAATAGCGAGTGCGGTGCAGCTGTTAAAGCTTTGCGACATTGAGAAACGAGAGCTGCATACGAGTCAACTTCCAGGCACCGCGGAGCATGTTACCTTTATTTTGCATACGGCAGCAACAATAACCATCGTACGCTGCAGAATATTTTGCTGGCACAGTTGCTGGAGGGCACAGCGGAGAGCAAATTTTATACGCGGTCAACTAAATAATCGATGCTACCGGTGGTGGTGTGATCATCAGCATTCTGTAGCTACATTTCGAGCTGAAGATTATGAAATCGGTTCTTTTCAGAACTATTAGATGATGAAGATAAGAGTTATGTGAATTTTCACAACTACTACTAGTGTGAAATGTTCATCTATTTCTAAATAATCATTTTTACAATAACGACCAGGACGCACCAAAGATAAACGGTAGTGTTACCTATGAATAGTTTGTCACAAGATATAACCCTCATTTCAAGAATTTTCACTGCTAAATTGAGTGATTTTCGGGTTTAATTGTTTGTTTGTGTTCACTCGAACACCGTTATCAGTCAAATATCAGCAACGAAAATTAGTTAATCCAAGAACCAGAGTGATTTTCGCATCGGGAAAGCAAAAACTTACTTTTGATGCTTATGAAAATCACTCAGTAGTATTGAAGATGTGTTGGTTTGTTTCTCTTTCTTTCTATAAGCTACGTGGCAACGCCTTAATGGTAAAAATCTACGCTGAACTCGATACAAAAGACTGCGTGTAGAAAATTCAGCTTCAGTTTAGTTTGTTACACAAAGGTGAGAGCAGTGCAGCTGTTAAAGGTACGCGACATTGAGAAACGAGAGCTGCATACGAGTCAACTTCCAGGCACTGCGGAACTATGTTACACCTTTATTTTGCATACGGCAGCAACACTTACCATCGTTCGATGCAGGATATTTTGCTAGCACAGCTACTGGAGGGCACAGCGGAGAGCAAATTTTATGCGCGGCCAACAAAATATTCATGGTGCGATTATCAGCGTTCTGTAGCACGAATTTCTAACTGAATATTATGGAATCGGTTCTTTTCAGAACTATAGATGCTTGAAGATAAGAGTTATGAGAATTTTCGCAACTACTACTAGTGTAAAGTTTTCATGTATTCATGCATCGTTAGTTTTAAAATAACGACTATCAAAAACAAACGGTAGTGATACCTATGAACAGTTTAGCGCAGCATATAATAATATTTAGTTAGCATATATTATATATTTAGTCCTACGTCACCATTTCATACAACCCCTAGGGTTGTATACCTTGTAGTATTTTCAAATTGTTTATTCAGAGTGTCAGTTGAATTTATTTTACGGACCATGAGAAAATTTCTTATACATTACATTGACCCCAGCTCGAAAATTTTAAAGTCCCAGGATCGAAGTTTTTCGAAAAAAAAAATTGTTTTGAAATAACAGATCTCAACGTTTCATGCATTTTGCAAAATGCATCTAGACAGTTTCATGTGCATTTTTTTCATTGGTCACTCTGAGGCTCTTCTTCCCAAAGTCCGCTTGAAGTTTTGCCTGAGGACATTTTTCTAGAAGACAAAAACTCTATGCCCCAACTCTTGAATTTATCCCACGCATTTCATTGGCATCCTGATACAGAAGCACTGCAAGCTCGAGAGAAGGTTGACAGAGAAAGATGCAGAAGGAAGCAAAAAAGCGCGAGAAGGCAAAGATTGTCAACGATTTGGAGATAAAGAGGGCGAAAATTGTGCAGCAGATCACCATGAAGGTACTTGCTAAAGTCGACAAACAGCTAAACACGATGAAGGAGGAGTGTTTTTCATAGTTTTGTAACACTATTTTTGCAAGGCACAAATAAGCATGTGAAAATTGATTTTTTTCTCATATGTTTTAAAAATAAAACACCGGGAAATTTCACTAAATATCATCGGGAAAAAACCAGGAAATTGAAAATTGATATTGAGTGGCCACCCTGAATTTACTGAAAACCAGTATTCGATTCAGTGATTCGCGAAAATACAGCAAAACTATTTGCTGAACAGAAAGCAGTAAATGAATGGTTGCTGGAATCCAGCAAAAGAATTGATATGTCAAAAAATTTACGTCAAGCTGTCATTAGTAAAACGCGCCAAATCGCTGTGCAGCTGGTACGGGATCATCGCTAAGCTCCTGATAGCGAATATGGGACCATAGCTAAGTCCTTGTTGGGCTAGATGAACTTAAAAGTTGAATTGATAATCATACATCTCTAGTTCAACAGTAATTTGCCTATGATCCGATGGGCGGATGGAATCTGGTGCCTGACGAAAACATGGTTCCCTTGAATTAACTGGTTAACCAGCAAATTGATTTATGCTTTGCTGAATGAACAGCAAATTGTCATAGCTGACAACCAGCAAGTTGTATTATGTTTTACCGAACATGCAGCAAACGACCTGTAACTTTTATGCAATTGAGCATTACTGAATAATTAGCAAATTTCATTTTGCTGAACAGATTGCTGGAAGCACAGCACACCAAAAATCAGCAAAATTTTGGTGGTTTCCAGCAATGAAAATTTGATGTGCCGACTTTTTGTTGTTTTTCTGGTATCTATCCGCATTCTCTAGAGCAGCATGAATCAAATGACTTCACAAACAAATACATACAGGTAATGCCGAATTTCGTTTGAGGGGTTTGTGGATGCATTTTAACGCAGAAAGTAGAATTAATTGAAATAAAAACAAATGAAGCTTAGTATAAATGTAAACAAACAATATTTTAATCAATTGTCAGAGAAACAATATAAGTTTTGTGCCTTAATAATGCAACGTAGAGCTATGCCTATTCTTGAAAGTATTTGAGAACACGTTATTATTGAGCACTCCTTTTTGGCTTTAAATGTGTGGCTTAAGTAAAACAAATGTCGAATTTGGCCCTATGCTGCGTTTGGCTCAGATTTTGACAGTTCGTTTGGCTCACAACATTCTCTCTATCTTTTTCTCCATCTAAAGCCTGTAGTACACTCTTTGTCTAATGGTCAAATTTTTGACCTTCTGACATAATGGTCAAATTTATTTGACATCATGGTTGTTGTTTGCCCGTGTTTGCCTCATGTTAAAATTGCAGAGTGACAAATAATTATCTTCGACCAAATTTTTATCTGTCAAAAAGTGCCAAATATTTGACGCTTGGTCAAAGAGTGTAATACAGGCTTAAGTTTTGCTAGTGCAAATAGACTTGTGCGATACTTATACTGACAGTGGCAGCTTTTCAGTGGTTCCAGCTCGTATCAACTAGCTGGCATCTCCATCCGATTTGCTTTGCTTTATCGCAGCCAACATCGCAGCGGTTCTACGATGTGTGGGCTCCACTGACGCTGACAGACAGCATAACATAGCGTATCAAAAGTGGCGGTGATCTCGTGTACACATTGAGATGTTAGCCCTTGTAACATGTCAGCTAGCTGGTCCGTATGCATAAAAGAATATCGATACCAATATCGCGTTTTCCAGTATCGATACGGTCGAGTATCGGACGCTTGTGTATCGATCCAAAAAATTGAAACATCGTCTCAAAAGTATCGATATTTCCGATACCGATACAATATCGCCCATTGCTAGTCTATAAACCACACTGAACCAAGTTGCCAGGCCGTAAGTGAATGATTCATCATTCAGAATTATCAGATTATGCAAACATCGATAATCATATGAAATATTCGAGTGAAAGATTCATATTTTGAAGGATGCCAACCGACATTCAAAGCAAATGAATTCAAGAACAGATGTGAGTGAAAATCATCCACGAGAGCCCCATAGCGAAAATCATGCAATACCTGATTTCATTTACTTTGATGTTGGATTCATTTTCCTTTAGTTCGGAAATTGACAACCGGGAACTTATAATTTGAGTTGCGAGCGTTGCGGTTGCACTTTTTCACTCGGCTTTGGTTTAGGTTACAATAATTGTTTTTAATTTCGATTCTACTGATAAATAAAAGTGGTTTCACCCGTGAATTGTTTGAAATAGAGAAAAGCAAATAAGTGTGTGAGTTAGTTAATGGTAAATAAACCTATAGCATTGTTTTTTTTATTTGGTGTTGCCTTCTGTCAGGCAGTTGGCTGAGGCCCATAAATAGCATTGATTTATTTTCAACGACACATTTTGAAGCAAGAATATCGACGGCTTACAAAATAGTCCTTGCTCCAATCAGTTTCGGTAAGTTCCTTTGACTACCTTGATTACACAGTCTGTTGGGCTCACTAAACAAAACTGCAAGAGCCCTATTTTATATGCAATTAGAACGTTCCTGTGTTTCCTATAATATTCCATTAAAAGTATAATTGTTACTCTCGGTTGACTGTGCTTTCATATGCGTTTTCTAAAACCTCTGAGAACATTTCTTGTAATGACGATCCCGAAATAGATATTTAAGTTTTTTAAGGCTAAAATACAAACTTGAAAAGCAAACGATAACTGGTCGACAAAAGCGAAAAAATTTGCGCCAAAACTGAAAATAGTTTCCCTTAAAAAATTATAGCTTTTTAATCATTCCCCGAATGTTGTTACAAAACTAACAACATATTCACCATAATTTTGATTTTTTAGATTACGTATTATGTTTCTGTAGCATCCCCTGAACGGTGAAATCCCGGTGGAAGCATTCATCAAGCATATAAACGATTGAAAGGGACCATCACTAAAAGGCAAGATAGGGAATTACTTCGTACTACCTGTTGAAGAAGCCTGAAGTGTGGTGATATTTTAATAAAATATCCCCACTATAAAAAGGAGCTCGGATATCAACTGGTAAGTAAGCAACATTTTTCGCCGAAAGTAAAACATTATCTATTTAGTTGAAAACTGGTTTTATCGTCTAGCGACAAGCGATTTTTTTCTTAACTACACGTTATACATACTGTCGGAAGCAAGGTGCTGTTTAATCCATCCGATGCATGACTTCCGACACAATGTATAACGTGTAGTTGAAGAGAAATATGGATTATCACTAGTCGATGAATTCGGTTTTAAACTGATACATAATATTGCTCACTGAAGAAGATTCACATCAATTAGAATCTGTCGTTTTGAACTGTGTGAAAATTTCACAGTATTTTTATTTCATGGCCAGAATAGCAAATCTCAAACATTTATTTTGGCAGTTTGCTGTTGAAATAATCGAATGAGTTTTGATGGTTCACTTCCATGTTCCAGATCGATGAAGATTACCGTGATTTAGGATACAAAGAAATAAGAGCTAACTGGAAAAATATAATCGACAAATTATGGACGTATGTCATATTGAAAGTTCGAAGCCAGAACTCTTGTTGTGCTGGAATTTATGAATCGTTCAAATCAATCTGAAGGTAAGGATTATTATTAATCAATCACATTTACACTTGATTTTTGTTTTTCTTCATTTTAGATGCTCTCATTTGTTGCTTTTTAATTCAACTCACTAGGCTTTACACAAAAGCCTAGTAAAGTTACAAAGATCATGAGACCAGCAATTCTAACCGCACAAGAGGATGCGCTAATGTGTGCTGGTAATCTAGACTCTGCGCATGAGTCCAATTGTCGACTTCAGGAGTTTATCAAGGAGAACGTCTTTCTTTTAAAAAGGGTTAGATTCCTCGAGTTATCTTAACCGACGTGCAAAGGTCCTTTTCGCATTCGAAAGGCTTAAACACGCAAGGGACAACCTCTGAAATCTAACGTTCGGATCAAGAAAGATCTACGCGAGTTCGATTTTGCTAGTGGTATGATTTTATTTGGTAGCAAATCGGGTATATATACAAAATTTACAAATTCGAATCTTATGAACTATGCCTACGTATGGAAGAGAAAATGAGAGAGAAGATTCTCCGAATCTTCGTAAGGGAACAAATAAGAACGCGACAGAATTTCCATTTGCCTAGTCAGGTCAAATTTGCCTTCCCCTAATCCGGTACCTGAACGGGAAAAAGGTTTCGAACGTTATCGGCTTTCTTTACACACGCCTACGACAACATTCATTCAGATAGTTACAATGTTTACAAAGCGCCGGATTTGCATTCCCTATTTCCCTACTTAAGATGATAATGCGTACGCAGACGCGCCGGCTGATAATAGGACTTATCGCCCTTTTCTTTGAGCATTACTCGTCCATAATTCGCATAGTCATTGACGCTGGCTAAACCTAACAGACTAAGAAAACAGAACAGAAAATAGACCGCTTACGATTAGTGGCCTCGCACGGATCTAGAAATTCTATACCTGCTTCTAATCTAGCACCCGCACGAAGGGTCGGTCGGGGATTATTTATGTAGCAATCTCCTCTATGACGGGAACCTATTTGCGATTATTAAATCTATTCTAATTCCTTTTATAAGAACAATAATTAATGAGTTGCTGAATGACTATATTGTCAAGTTCTAAATAATGCGTTTGCTACATTCTGGGCCCCATAAATCTACTAAGATTTATCAAAAAACTATTACGCATTATTTCAAAATTATACATCTTCTCAAAGTTAACATATTGCATTTACGGTTCAAATAAATTACTAACATATTACTACACTTCATCTTCTGTGGTGTGTTTCGCAGCCGTGTAGCGTCTTCTGGCGGTCTCCTTAATTCACGATTAGCCATGACTGTATCTAACGTAGATATACATTGCTGCTATCGCTATTTTCAGTGGCAGTATCGTAGGCTTCCCAATCGAGACAAATAGTTGAATGTTGTGGACAGTTTTTTCTGCCATCTCTATGTTGATCGCATCACGCCGAATTCGTCAAAAAACGGATTCAACTTAATTGGGAAGGATCATTCCTGTACAATGTATTTCGATGTACCTCAGATGAGCGGCTTTGAAATTTATTCTCTTCTGCCATAATCTGATGATAAATTTGGTAGTGTAGTCTCCGCCAATCGGAGAAATCGTTTTTATTTACGAGGTCACACTCGCCGTTGAATAAGGTTTCTTCTATTTCTGTAACAGGTTGATTACCGGGTAACGTTCAACCGTCGAACCGTAATTCGAAGTGTTTTGGCTCATTATACCATTTAATTTCTCCGACATATTCTATAGTAGCCTCATCTGCCGTATTGTTTTCAGACTATACCCAACGCCATTGATCTTTGGCAGTGGTATCCAATATTTCGCCGACTCGGATGTTAATGTATGATGGATATTTTCTTTTCGTATTTGTTACCCATGCTAGCACTGTCTTCGAATCTGTCCATAATGTTGCAGATTTTATGTCCAGACTTATTTTTTTTTGAACGACGTCTAATAGCCTTGTCCCCATGACTGCCTCATGGAGTTCCAGACGTGGAATAGATAGTGGTTCAATTGACACAGCTTGTTTTAGCTGTTATTAACTGCGTATTGATTCCAAAGCTTGTTTCAGTTCTAGCATATACACAAGCTGCAAGTGCCTTTTCAGAGGTGTCAACGAAAACATGTAACTTTATCGGAGCGTGCTCTGTTAGAATGCATCTCGGGATCGATAAGCCTTCCGCTTGTTTGAGTTTACGTAAGAAGTTCAGCCATTGATTATACAGCTCATCCGGAACAAGTATATCCCATTGTTTGGAATATGTGTGTAGTTCCTGCATTAGTATCTTACCATGCACAACTAAATGAGAAATTAGACCCAGTGGATCGTAAATACTCATAAGCAAGGATAATACTTGTTTCTTCGTAGGTATTTCGTCAATATTGAAGATTCCTGCTCCTTTATCATTATGATTAAATCGGTAACTTAGCATGTCTCTACTGGTGTTCCAATACACACCTAATACCTTCTCAATTTGAGATTTCTTATCTTGGAACGGTTTTATATCAGCGCATAACCGTCTTGTTACAGGTATACTTCTCAGCAATTCAGTATTATTCGAAGAGAAGTTTCTAATATGGAAGCCTCCTTACTGATGAATTTCGGTTACCTTTTGTACAAGCTCCTTTGCCTTTTTTGGATCCCAAAAACTATCAACGTAATCGTCGACGTAATGTTGTTTTATTATTGCATTTATGGCTTCAGGAAACTGTTCCAAGTATCTCTCTGCGTTATGGTTTTTTACAGCTTGCGCGCAGTACGGTGAACAAGTCGAGCCAAAAGTCATGACTTGCATGACGTAAATATTCGGTTTTTTACTACTGTTGCAGTCGCGCCATAAGAAACGTTGCGCATTTGTCTTCACGGCGTATTTTCACTTGATGGAACATCTCCACATACAGGTATTTTTCCTTCTCGAATTCATAGAAGAGTCCCAAATAATGAAGTCAGTTGATCTGGACCGGGCAGCAACATTGAGTTCAAAAAATACTCCATTTACTTTTGCAGCTGCGTCGAAAACTTATCTTGGCTTCGGTGGCAACTTGTTTTGTTGAAAACGATGAAGTGCGGAAGATAATTTAAAGTTGGAAGTTTCGTAGCAATTCCTGTTGATTGAGCTTACGAATATATCTTTCTTCTTCTTCTTAGATTTTTACCCACGGAAGAACTGTTTAAGAGGCTGACCAAAATACTGTTCTAATAACGTTCAATCGTATTTCGGCCTCAATAGCGTTTACTGTCTTCAAAGCGTGTTGTTGCAATTCCGATGGGTCGAGTTTATCTATAGAATACTTTAGTTTTATAATCATCGAAGGTATTGGCTTAACTTCATATAGTTCAACCTTTCAACGTGTAATCACTAGCACTTTTTATATTTGTGGATATCTTCTTATAATTTCACTGCCTTTAATTCACAGGCAGACTTCGGTTACTTCTGACAATTTTACTTCAAATTCTCCGCAGATGAGAAGCTTTTTGTTGTCGCTTTCAATTCTTCTTAATGTACTACGGCGATAGAATCATTTTTTTCGCTCAATAATTTTTTCTATAACTTCTATGTTGAAGATTTTAACTTTTATTGATGTCTCATCGTTTCTCCAATTTAAAAACGAAACGCTTGCAAAGTTTGTTGACAGCTTGATGAATTTTGATGTATTAGGGTTTGTTTTTTATTTTCCTTCAAAACATCCAAATTTGCAACCTTTACGGAAGGTTGCATAAGTATTCCTTTAGCATTCAAATTAGCAACCGTTGACCTTCAACGGTTCCACCAATTTATTCCATTCACTTCGTTCTTTTGCCGAAGATTTCAAATTTATACGTCTTCGATTCAAAAAAGTTAACTCTTGAACCTTTTTCCAACGAGTTTTAACAAGTTTGAGAATCCTCGATTTATTATGCCATGTAAGTTTTTCAATAACCTTCTTCGTAGTTTCATCGACTGAACTTGCATTGCATTGTATCCAGCGCCTTTCTTCGATGTCTTCCTGAATTCCATCAACTTTAACATTTATTAGCGATATGACGTTCTTGTTAACATCTTCATCCTGCGTTGAACATGTTTTAAATTTAGTGGATTCTAGCATCATTTTTTTCCTTGTTGATATTCTATTGCAGCTGAATATTCCAATATGTTCATCCTTTTGGCCAACTCGTCGTATCGTGTTCCAAAGCATGTCTGGAAACTTTCCAAATTGTTTCACCTTGTCGTTAGGTGATTCTGCAATTTCCGACGAATATTTTGGGCTTGAGATACATCCTAGCATTTTAATATTATTCGATAGGAATTTGCTTTTACTATTGAACCCATTTTCATAGAGGCTCTTGACAGCCGCGCTCAAAAGATGATTCTCGAGTTTTATATCCGCATTATGATGTTTAACTATTGCATTCTCTGCGTAGGAAAATTCCTCAGGACATTTAAAACCATTGCAGCTCCAAAATTTCATTGCTGCATCAAAGAATACATTGTCCTTCATGACAATTGTAAAATTTCGACGAAAATTCAATATCAAATGATCTTTTATCAATTCCACTGATCGTTGCTTCCGAGTAACGTAGTTATTCAAAACATCATTTCTGGCCACACACTGCTTTATAGTGTCTAAGTTGTTTTCAGCGTAGTTGTAGCTTACTATCGGTTTGTTGCGCCTAATTTTCCATGGTGATCCTGGAGCATATCTTCCGTTTTTGGAATTGATGGCATCTGCAGGTGATACTCTCGGTTTAATAATGTTACCAGGTCTTCGTTTTAAAACCGAAGGACATCTCAACAATTTATTATTGTTCGATGAGAGTTTTATGCCCTTATGTTCATTTACTTGATGAATTTTAGGGTCTTTCTTTTTACTTTTGAGCTTCCCTTTTTGAGAGCTTATCTCTGATTTTTGGCAATCTTGATAGCCTTGTTTTACTGGACATACTTTAGTGGCATTAGCTCGTGCAGGTTTCTTTTCCACAATCTTTGGGGAATTAACAAGAACCTTTCGCGGTTCTATTGATTCTTCAGAAATGTTTATTCTTTTAACTGCTTTGAATGTTTCTTCATTTCCTTTTAAAGGCTTTGGATTAGATTCGTGGTGATCAACTCTTTGGCGATTCCCGAAAATTACAACAGATGTTGTATCCTTGTCTTTGAGTGACTGTTCATCTTGTGCGCTTTTCCTGGCGCACATAGGAATTCCTGGCGGTTGTCTTGATCTCCGCCTCATTGCATGCGCTTCAACATGTGGTTTCAGCCAGTCGTTCAATTCATCTAAGTCTTTGACTTGAGACTTTTCCTTAGTCCAACAGATTTGTATGCCGAAAGAAAACTTTCCAATAATATCCTCCATCAGCTGAGGATTATTTAATAGGCGAATTTCATTCATGGCCTTTATACTAGACACAAATTTGTCTAGTGCATTGGAGCAACCCGTTAGATTCGAAGTCTTACGGATGTCATTGAGCAGGTTTTTATATTCCAACTCATCCTCGTACCGGGTGAGTTGATCCAAACATTCTGGATCTGCTAGCCTGTTCTCTCCTGGAACATGATTTGCTTCTTCACTAAAGCGAATCTGTGATGATTCAGTCTTCGTTTGATAAACTGAATACATCTTTCTTGCCATAGTTTCTCCATGGTCTTTAAATCTTTGCGATATCGTATCGCTGGTCTTTAAACATTGCATTATTGCAAGACCCATTTCGATGTTTGTGCATTTAACACAAATCCATCGTTCCTCAGGTAATGGTAGCCTTCTAAGGTGTCCACAGTTTAAATGAAATCTGCGATCGCACTCATCACATGCGACCATGTTTTCCTTAGAATCTTTCTCCTTGCACAAGCGGCAACTACCGTTAGGATTGTTAACAAAATAACTCATCGTTGAGTAATGAGGGCGGTAGCGGCTTTCTGATGATTTTTTCTGTGGCTTCGTAGGGTTGATCGTCCTGATGACTTCCAAGGTTGATCGCCGTAGAAAGAATCGTCGCAAGGTTGAAAGAAAGGACCGATACCAACTAGCTCCTCTCTGGAGTGACGCCAAATGTCGACTTCAGGAGTTTATCAAGGAGAACGTCTTTCTATTAAAAGGGTTAGATTCCTCGGGTTATCTTAACCGGTGTGCAAAGGTCCTTTTCGCATTCGAAAGGCTTAAACACACAAGGGACAACCTCTGAAATCTAGCGTTCGGATTTAGAAAGATCTGTGCGAGTTCGTATTTGCTAGTGGTATGATTTTATTTGGTAGCAAATCGGGTATATATACAAAATTTACAAATTCGAATCTTATGAACTATGCCTACGTATGGAAGAGAAAATGAGAGAGAAGATTCTCCGAATCTTCGTAAGGGAACAAATAAGAACGCGACAGAATTTCCATTTGCCTAGTCAGGTCAAATTTGCCTTCCCCTAATCCGGTACCTGAACGGGAAAAAGGTTTCGAACGTTATCGGCTTTCTTTACACACGCCTACGACAACATTCATTCAGATAGTTACAATGTTTACAAAGCGCCGGATTTGCATTCCCTATTTCCCTACTTAAGATGATAATGCGTACGCAGACGCGCCGGCTGATAATAGGACTTATCGCCCTTTTCTTTGAGCATTACTCGTCCATAATTCGCATAGTCATTGACGCTGGCTAAACCTAACAGACTAAGAAAACAGAACAGAAAATAGACCGCTTACGATTAGTGGCCTCGCACGGATCTAGAAATTCTATACCTGCTTCTAATCTAGCACCCGCACGAAGGGTCGGTCGGGGATTATTTATGTAGCAATCTCCTCTATGACGGGAACCTATTTGCGATTATTAAATCTATTCTAATTCCTTTTATAAGAACAATAATAAATGAGTTGCTGAATGACTATATTGTCAAGTTCTAAATAATGCGTTTGCTACACCAATCAAACCACATCCCAAATAGTCGTCGTTGGAGATGATTATACACCTCTACGAAGAGACAGTTCTATGTGTGAAACGTATACACAAAAATTGACAGCTGTATACCGATTTTCAAGATATGTTTCAAGCAATCTACAATTAAACGCTGCATAGCAGCGATATAAGCAGGAACATCGATATAAAACTGTCACGCACGAATAATATACAACCCCTGGTAAGCAACATTATTTGTTATATTTAAACTATTTGGTAAATGCCGGCTCGAAGAATTTATAAGTATTATATCTAGTTTTTTTGTAAAATATAGAGTTCCCCCAATATAGGCTTAGAACCTAGCTTGGTACTGTTTCTTCCTATAAATATACAACTTCTAAAATTAAAACTTAAGCCACGCAGTTATACAGGGTACTACAGATAGTTTTCATTATTTTTAGGAACCAGTTCCAGCAGTACATTCACAAAGATCTGCAACGGTTTTTGAGAGCTATGAGTTTGTTCAATCGTTACAGGATAATGATCGCATGGCACTGAATTTTCTGCTTGAGCTCTACAAACGTCGTAAAATAACACGAAAGGATATTCTCGATGTTCAATCTAGAGTCAGGGACTTGAATAGTCATCTTGAAGGCCTCATCAGTTCAGTAATATCGTTTCAAACTAACGACCCACTAACGCGTTTTGTTACTTTTTTTTTATCTATGTGTTTTGTTACTGATATCTCTCTACAAAAATTGTCTGCTATGTTTGATTTTATTGATACAGCGCACAAATTCTCGAAGTTTCAGAATCAGATCTTTTTGAACAGCCAAGAGTTTTTATCATTAAGAACATCATCAATTTAATCTTAATGGATATAGAACTTCAAATCAAAAAATTTCTCGAAACCGAAGATGTATCAATAGATATAATTACCAATATCAGCGAACTAATGCAAATATGAAATTGTTAAAACCACTCAGTCCATAACACTAAAACACAAAGTATTGTTTGGGAAACTTCGTAGCAGTAAGTCAAAAATTTATAGCAGAATTATATCAAATAATAGAATTGCTCAAATATTACGCATATGCGTCTAGATGGAAAGTTGACTGTTTAAACAATTATTTTTAGGCGTTTGAAATAGGCAAAAAAGCTAGATGAATTTTATGTCATTGTTATGAATATTTAAGATGGAGCACCTTTTACTATAGAGCAAATTGATAAAAAGTAATGTTTCGCAGGAAATTGTATTAATCTTTTGATTAAATAGGAAGCAGAAAACAAAAATTCAAAAATTTTTATATTGACATGGTTGATAATTCACAATAAAGGGGATTTGAAGTAAAATATGTCCGTTTTATTTCGATGTGATCGAAATCCTGAAACTGTAAGATATAATTTCTCTCTTCAACCTGTTCCAATTCCAAATAGCAGTGTGTTATGGTTTAAATATAAATTGTATAATCACTTAAGAACAACATGATGAGTCTGTAACTATTTCAATGAAAAACATACAGTTTGTTAATTTTTTCTTCCTTCGAATGAATGATGATCATCCTGTCTTTGAATTGTTCATCCTGTCTTTGAATTGTTCATATTCATCCTGGAGCTTACACAAAATCCGTATAGGGCTTCAATGAAGCAATAATCATACACTTAGGTGCGGCGAATTTGGTTCAGTGCAGAGTTTATCCAGCTTTTTACGCACCATAATGGCGGTCGCTATAATGCGTGTTCGTAATATGCGAACCTCTCTCTTACGTCAGATTTGTGATTTCTAACAAATTGGCAACACAAATGTTGCCAGATATATTTTTCTTTTGATAAATTGTATGAAAACTTCAAACTGACGTAAGCAGAGTTGTCAAAGTGGTGAATAACTTATTACGAACTTTGCATTATAGCATCCGCCATTATGGCGCGTAAAAAGCTGGATACATACACACAGAGTTTTTGTGTATATACACGCTCATTTTTTGTTACTCTAAAGTGAGTTAGATATCACCCACTTTTGAAAAAAGTGGAGGTTCCCTAGTTAGGGTACTATTACGGTTACTCACTTCTGAGTAAGGGTGACATACGTCAAAAACTGAGTAGAATCTACTCTGTTCATGCAAACCAGAAATTAACGAAAATGAGTACAAGTTACCCAGTTTGCCTAAATACGGAAATTTAATGATTTCTGTTTTTTGTAAATCTGACTCAATAAATAAAATAAATTCAGAACAATCAAAAACACAGATTTATGTTTCATCGAAACATTAGAAAATTTACTGAATCATTCCCGTGTCTTCATTGAATGCGGCACCCAACTGGTTGACAGTTGCCCGTGAACTGTGACTTACTTTTTTGTGCCAGATAATCCGTCATCATTCGTCACCTAATACTGCGAAGGATTTAAATTGTATCGATGAGCACTGTACATCGACACAAATGTTTCCGTTTGTTATTACGAATAAAAGTCCGGCTTTAAACGGCATCGTAGAACATACAACATGCGGTTGTTCATTTTGAAGAGATCTTTTAGGTGTTTTCAATTCCTCTGCAATACTGATGTTGGGCTGAAATTATTAATTGATTAAGAAATTATTGATTTGATGACAGATCAGATACTTACTGCTAGCCAACGAATAAAAAGCGACACCAATTGTTCTTCGGATACCGATAATATTGCTGTTGAAAACTTTTGACATATACATATACTCAGAGGTGAGTAAACATCATGGATAATAACTCAAACTTGAGTAAACATGGTAATTATGAAAATTTGGGTTAATGTTGAAAATTTGGGTTAATGTTTATTTAATAATGGGTAAAATTTCACCCATTTCCTTGTAACTATCTTGTAATATCTCCGGCTTCTCAGGGCGGACAGAAGGTCAATCCGAGGAGGAACAAAAGCACGTGGACAAAAGATTACCTTTTCAGGGCTACGGGGCTTTTAAACAAAAGAATATTATATCAAATGAATACTAATTTTATTACAATCTTTATACATTACGATTTGCAAAAGGGGAAAAGGAAAAAGGAAAAGTAAACCGTGTACCTGATGGTCGCAGTTGGGGTGCATCACCCTACATCTCGTCTAGCGTGGGTGGATCCGGCGGGCTTTACTTAATGCCACCTCGTGGCTGAATCCGCGATTCTGCTGCAGATGCAATTATTCGTAGATGGCGTTGATTAGGAAGATCATCGGACGATTAACAGCCGCCGGGCTCGATATCAAAGAGGGCGTCACGGGTGCGTTCTCGACGACAATCATCCAGGGGAAGGTGGGGTCTCCGGGTCGATGCCGCTGGCAATCGTACGTGCTACATGCAGTTGTCCGCGGGTAGTCCAACACTCCGCTTCAGCGCGGTCCCGCCCGAATTATCGAGCGAACCGCCCGAAGTCCAAACTCCTCTGCTGCACTATCACTGGTCCTGTCTTGCACTTTATCGAGCGAGCCGCCCGAAGTCTAAAACTCCTCTGCACTTTTTCGTCACCTTTTTATAATTAATAAAAAAATCACTTTATATTATACGACTACTAAGTTGGATGTCTGTTACCAGAAAGACGAAACTCTATGGGTTTTCCAGCGTATTTATACGCTAGCAATTTTGCCGACGGGAACTGCTGACTCATCTGACAGATGACAGTTACGTCAAATGTGCCGGGTTGCAGGCTGTCCGATGTTTACGGTTACTGTCGGAGTGGTTGGGAAGTGGTTTTAGGAGTGGGATTTTGGTGTGTCTTTAAATCAACTTCAATCGTATACTTAATTATAGATTTTTGAACGATAATTTTTTGAAACAGTATTTACATTCAAATTTCTAGACTTATAAGAAAAATATAATTAAAGAAAAGTAATTTAAGTGCATTGTGATCTACAACGGAGGTTACAATTTTCCCCGGGCCGGGGTAAAAAAAAAATAGCGACTTCTATTTTTTTTTTTGCATTAAGCTGTGGGCCTACTTCTCCACGAATTACGACTCAATATGTGGTAGTGACTTTTCCCTTCGCTGGAGTTCTTCTACATCATATTTGCTAATCTCGGGGAGTGAGACTCGCCATTAGGATACATTTTCGCTATTATAAGCTCTATGGGCCTGCTTCTTCCGAAGTTCCGACGGAATATAAGGCAATGATTTTTCCCTAGGGGGAGCTCTTTTCCCTTATATTAGGCAGATCTTGAGGAGTGAGACTCGCCATATTTTTGTAATTGGTTTGAATGGGCCTACTTCTTCCAGAATTGTGGCGAAATATAAGGCGATGATTGTTTCCACTGAAGGAGCTCTTTCACTTCATATTAGACACATTTCTGGTAGTGAGACTCGCCATTGGGAAGCTAATCCGCCACAAGCTCTCAGGGGCCTGCTTCTTCCAGAGATTTGACGAAATGTAAAGCAGTGATTTTTCCTCAAGAGGAGCTCTTCTGCTACACATTAGACTGATCTTTGGGAGTGAGACTCGCCACAATTGCTTAAACATGGATATATTAATTCTTTTAAAATCGAACTCATGAATCTGGCTATCAGGGTTCGTCAGAAAAAACGTCATTTTACAACACCGCAACTACCGATAAACTAACAACGAACAATGATTTACAGTCAACCCTTGGTGACTAAATTTATTTATGTTTATTAATGGGGAAGATAGAATTTTATTTTAACTTCTTCTTGTCCTTGTAACAATCGCGAGATATTTTCTCATTCATCCATCTTCATTCACTGGTACCGGTCCATTCACTTCTCCTTTTCGTTCGTGCTCATTCATACCTTTTCCGTCGAAATTGTACGTAATTGTGATTCTAGGGCACCTCTTTATGAAATATTTAAATAAACCTCTGGTTTCTTTATAAAACATTCTTAAATTTTGCTCGAGACTTTTTATTCAAGACTTGGTGACTAAATTTATTTATGTTTATTAATGGGGAAGATAGAATTTTATTTTAACTTCTTCTTGTCCTTGTAACAATCGCGAGATATTTTCTCATTCATCCATCTTCATTCACTGGTACCGGTCCATTCACTTCTCCTTTTCGTTCGTGCTCATTCATACCTTTTCCGTCGAAATTGTACGTAATTGTGATTCTAGGGCACCTCTTTATGAAATATTTAAATAAACCTCTGGTTTCTTTATAAAACATTCTTAAATTTTGCTCGAGACTTTTTATTCAAGAATATCGAAAATACTTTCGCCGCATTTAGAGCGCGTTCACAAAGTATATCGAAAATATAATTCAACCCTGAAATCGGGCTCCGTTCAGATACTGGTTTGTCGACTCTCTCGACCAACATAAACGACACACTTCATGACACCATCTCAGTTATGTTTGATTATTTACATTGTTTGATGTGCACGATGTGGTTGCAGGTAAGTGTAAAATTAGTTAATTTTTGATATTGTTTTTCGTTTTAGGGTTTTCAGCAGTTGGCGGTTGTTAATGAATGTTTTCCTCTAGTGAATTTACCCGTTTCAGCCGGGTTTCACGTGAGTCGCGGGCCAGATACCAACGTTTTTTCCGGACAAATCCTCTAGTTCGTAGGACGACGAACCAATTTTCCTTTTTATTTTACATGGAATGTACTGCCGCCCAAGCTTGGAATTGTAACCCTCTGCCGCGTTGGAGGCTTTCATATTCTTACGGTATACTAGTTGCCCTGGTGCAAAAGATTTTGCTGCTCGATTATGCCGGAGGTTATATTTGCCCCGGTTTATTTCGTAAGATTTAACCAGGCTCTTTCGTACTATGTCGTATGTTTTTCCCAGCAGTTGTTTACGTTTCTCCTCCCTATCATTTTTTGTGGGTGTTTCGTCATGTCTAGCAAGGCGATGATCGGTTCCTTGTTCCGACAGCTCGTGCCCGTGAATGATAAAGTAAGGTGAAAACCCGGTCGAAGAATGAATACTAGTGTTGAGCATTAATTCGATTTCGGGGATTTTACTGTCCCAAGCGCGTTGGTCTTCCTTAACATAGGATCGGATAGCCGTGTTTATAGTGCGATTTACCCGCTCTACAGGATTCGCCTGTGAGTGATAACGGGAGTTTAGCCAGTGTTTGATTCCGAAACTATCAATAAGGTCTTTAAAATGCTTCGAAGTGAAAGTGCTACTGTTATCAGAAATAATCACTTCTGGAACAGAGTTTCTATAAAACCATTGATCTTTCAGAATTGAGCACATCGCTGAGCTGTCTAGTTTTCTCACAGGGTGAATCATGACCCATTTTGAAAAATAATCGGCTATGACTAGTAAGTATTGATTGCCTTTCCGACTGCGGGGGAGTGGCCCAATAAAGTCTATGGATATAATTTGCCGAGGACCGTCAGCGGAGCGCATTTTACCCATTTTCGGTGTTACTGGCACGAACGGGGGTTTGATTTCTTTACAGGTCTGGCAATTTTGTATGTACGCGCGGACATCGGCGGTCATCTTGGGCCAGTAATATCGTTTGCGTATCCGAGCTAGTGTCTTATCATATCCTGTGTGTAGAATATCGTCGTGGTTACTTTTTATTATGTCTTGTACATCGCGAAGGTGTGGAACTAGTTTCCATTCGAACCGGCTGTCGTAAGGCTGGTCTTTGGCAGTAACAAACTTATATAAACTACCGTTCTCCACCTTAAAATTGACATACTCATCAGGTTTGTTTAAAACTTTATGCTTCATGGAGTTGTACCACGAGTCAGCGGTTGTGTCTTGGACCGAAGCAATGCTTCGTGACAGGGCATCGGGAACAACGTTGTCTTTTCCTTTCCTGTGTACCACTGTCATGTCGTATTGCTGTAGGTCCAAGCTCCATCTGCTACATCGTGACCCAACCTTCCACTTCGAGCTCAGTATATGCGTCAGCGCGGAGGAATCCGTTACCAAGGTGAAGTGGTATCCCTCTACGTATCCGCGAAATGCGTCTATAGAGAGTAATGCGGCTAATGCTTCTTTCTCCGCAGCGTGGTAATTTCGCTGTGGTGTGGTAAGTTTGTGCGAGTAGTATGCTATAACTTTTTCTCCTTCCTCTTGCTGTTGTGTTAGGACACCAGCAACAGCAACGTCGCTAGCATCCGTTTAAATGATAAATTTTTTTTGAAAATCAGGGCTACCCAGTATTGGAGCTGATATTAGCAGTTCTTTAATGGCACAAAATGATTCTTCTGCTTCATTTGTCCATTTGATAGATTTAGTTGCGGACTTCAAAAGTTCTGTCAAGGGCGCGGTTATACCGCTGAAATTAGATATGAACCTTCGATAATAGTTGGCCATTCCCAAAAATCTGCGAAGTTTTGTGACGGTGGAGGGTCTTTCATACTCCACAATGGGTTTAATTTTGTCGGGATTTGTTCGAAGTCCGGCCGTGCTTAGAAGGTATCCTAGAAAAGGAACTTCTGAGACACCAAACTTAGATTTTTCTAAATTAATGCATAATTTTGCTTCATTTAGTCGGCGGGCTACTTCTTGCAGAAGCTGAACGTGATGTTCAAATGTCTCCGTGACCACGATTATGTCATCAAGGTACACGAAGACATATGGTTCCAACATCCCGTGTCCCAGAACCTTATCCATGAGCCGAGCTAAGGTGGCGGGGCTGTTAACCAGTCCGAAAGGCATTCGTGTGTACTGAAACAGCCCCTTTCCTTGAACGCTAAAGGCGGTATATTTTCGAGAGGATTTCTCAAGAGGCACCTGCAGGAAGGCTTCAGAAAGGTCAATCGTTGATAAATATTTGGCTTTAGGAAGTTGGCTTAGAATTCTACAAGGGTGTGGCAAGGGAAAAGCATCGCGCACGGTGCGTTCGTTAATTTTTCGTGCGTCTAAACACAAGCGCACTTTGTTTGGCTTTATTACGGGCACGCAGTTGAGTGACCACTCGGAGTGGCTTCGCTCGATTATTCCTGCATTTAACAACCGTTTTAACTCGTCAGCTACTAAAGACTGCGTCTTAGGGGACATCACATAAGGGAATTGTCGGACAGGGGGTTTATTTTTCCACTCTTCTTGAATGGAAATCTGGTGCTCCGCCAGTGGGGTCATTGATAAGCACCCTGGGCGTGCGGGGAGAAAAAGCTGTTTTACCTGATTCATCGTTTGTTGCTCTGTAGATGATAAAGCTACAGGTTGTATTTGTGTGTCATTAACAGTTTCGTCGGCTGTGTTAAATAAAGCACAGTCTTGAATCGTGGGTTGAATATGAAATTTCTCCCAGAAATCCATGCCACATAATACGCTTACTGTTAAATTATGAACTACTAAGGTCGGAATTATTTTAATATTGTTATTAAAAGAAAAAGGTAAGTCTATTAGGCCAAGAATGTCTAACCGTTCCCCGTTAGCTGTGCGTAGCACGATTGGTTTTTGGAGAGACTTCAATCTTTTAGCGCTAAATCTGGAAAAAACTGAGTTATTGATTAGGGTCAAGTTACTACCGCTATCTAGTAGAGCTTGAATTTTCCGCCCATACAACTTGACAGTAATAAAGGGTCGGTTATCACCCGAATTAGGATAGGAAATAGATAAAACGATGGGATCTTTATCATAGATATCTTCAGTTGCTGGTTCAAAAAGGGCAGGCACATCCGTCGTCTTCTTATACGCATTTATTGAGGAAAATTCAGCGAGCGGCGGTTTTCGCTCGCTGACAACGCGTTTTTTATACAGTAGGGGCAGTTGTTGGTGGGGTAGCCACGGAAACCGCAGTTTTCGCAAATTACACCTCTTGGCATCCTACAATTATTCAACTGGTGACCATATTTGCCACAGTTAAAGCACTGATTGTAAGAGGGTGGGCGATGAGAATCGATAAGGGTTTCTAAGGTAATCGGGACACGACTTTGACCCGACGCGGAATAGGTTGGTTGATTGTTCTGGAAGATGATTTTGGACTGATTCTGTGAGGAGCCAGAAGAATTTCTTGACTGATTTCTCTGACTGCTTTGTTGAGTTTCCGAGGTTGCTTTATTCGATTGCTGAGTGGCGGACACCTGTTTGCTCTTCTTCGTAGTCGCGTTTTCGACCACGTGTACCGCTTTCTCCTCGTCAAAAACCTTGGAGTAAGCAGGGTACAGCAGCGCGTCAACTTTCTTAGCCGCTGAAACTAAACTTGCCAAATCAATGATAGTGACAAAAGCTAGCTGCTTTTTATATTCCAACCTCATGTTCTGCTCTAAGATTTTGAGCTTTTCATATTCACTTAATTGTGCACTCATGGTGCGGAAAAGTTTTTCCATCTCATGATAAAACTCATGGAAAGATTCATTCCTGTTTTGATTCCGTCTGTAGATTTTCTTTTTAATTAAGGCATCTAAGTCGGGATGCATGAAAGTGCGTTTGAGTTCCCAAACTAAGTGCTGCCAATTCATCAGCAGTCCTGATGTTCGCATGGTCATATACCATTTTAAAGCGGCACCGGAAAAGAGATGAACGGCCGACTCAAACAGTTCAACCTCACTCGTTTGTTCTGCTAAAGCTAAAGCTTGTAGAAATTCAAGGAACTCGTTTAATTTGAGACCTTGGTCCTCGCCGTCATATTTCTTGATCGACCATTTAGAGACCGGTAGGCTTCTACGAAAATGGTTCGATGTTGGTAACGCAAACAATGAAGATGGTGTCGGGTTAGGTACAGGGTTAAAACGGCTTTGAGGAAGGGCACCTATCGGGTGTTGGTAAAATGTGCTCAAATTTGGTAGACCATTTATTCCTCTGGTTGCCGGAACAAACCCAGGATAGTGGTTCGAGTACAAGGGTTGCTGAACTTGTGGTGTGTTAACTGAAGAATAGTTATGAAAGCAGTTCGTACTGCTTGGAATTGGTGCTGTTTGGGATGTAATAGAACAGGTTGTCTGACTTTTTTGCTGGGAGGCTGGAATGGGATTATGGTGACACGTGACAGAAATTAGGTTGGTGTTGTTCCCTTTCACTAGGTTATTTGACCATTGCTGGTTTGCATACTGTTGGTAATTGAGGCTTGAGTTTAGAATTGTTTGAGTGCTGCTATCTCGACTGCAAGCTTTTTCTGCGAGCTGTTGTTCAAGTTCCCTAATTCGTTCTTGCATCGACTGAATCAAATTTAAAACACTTGGAGGTAAACTATTTCCCTTGCTTTGATTCTCGAAATCTTTTTTCGCTGAATCGCCGTCCAGAATTAAATCTTCATCTGTTGTTTCACTGTCACTTCCTCCCACATTATCTTGTTTATCTGTCAGGGTTTCCCTAGATTCTGGATAGAAGTATAGTTCTAGATTTTCCACGCAATTAACAAGTAAAGAATTTAACTTTTCAGTACTGGTTGGATCTTGTGTGTTCTTGAGTAACTGATAAAATTTATGACCTAAATGCAACAGTCTTGATTTGCATTTGGCCTTCACAAATTTGTCGCCACCAACAACGAGGCTTAAGACTTCAGCTAATTTTTGGTCGCCTATTTCGATTTCCTGCTCCAAGACTACTTCTAACTGCGCGATAAAAACTTTATTCTCTGCTCTTTCCCATTTCAGGTGCTCTCTCAAGCTCCGACGCCTTCTAGAAAATGAAGGATCGTCACTAATAACGATTTGTCTTATTGTTAGTTCGAACAATAATTCATCTTCCAGTAAATGATCCACGGACATATCATGGTACCACCCTAGAATCACATCTGTCGACGGGTTATCATTTCCCGTTGCTTCACTCATTTTAAAATTATTTCTACGATGCAATGTGACGAAATTAAATAAATTCTTTATAATAACGATTACGCTAACACTGGATACTAAATCAAAATCACTGTTTCGTTGATAGTTATCGGTAATATGGGGGAAAATGTAGCATATTTATAATTCTCATCATCCGAAATGATAATTCGATTCACTTTTATCAAATTTATAGAAGGATATATCACACTTATAATTTGAAAAATATTGAATATAGGAATTAGGGTCGCTAATTGCGATTCCTCCCGGAGCTACGAGAAAAAGGGTTCCAACTTTTGGTTAAAAATTTGGAAACCTTTTTGTTCTCTTTTATTTTGCGTTGGGCGCCAATTGTAACTGTCTTGTAATATCTCCGGCTTCTCAGGGCGGACAAAGGTCAATCCGAGGAGGAACAAAAGCACGTGGACAAAAGATTACCTTTTCAGGGCTACGGGGCTTTTAAACAAAAGAATATTATATCAAATGAATACTAATTTTATTACAATCTTTATACATTACGATTTGCAAAAGGGGAAAAGGAAAAAGGAAAAGTAAACCGTGTACCTGATGGTCGCAGTTGGGGTGCATCACCCTACATCTCGTCTAGCGTGGGTGGATCCGGCGGGCTTCACTTAATGCCACCTCGTGGCTGAATCCGCGATTCTGCTGCAGATGCAATTATTCGTAGATGGCGTTGATTAGGAAGATCATCGGACGATTAACAGCCGCCGGGCTCGATATCGAAGAGGGCGTCACGGGTGCGTTCTCGACGACAATCATCCAGGGGAAGGTGGGGTCTCCGGGTCGATGCCGCTGGCAATCGTACGTGCTACATGCAGTTGTCCGCGGGTAGTCCAACACTCCGCTTCAGCGCGGTCCCTGGTCCTACCAATCACTTTATCGAGCGAGCCGCCCGAAGTCCAAACTCCTCTGCTGCACTATCACTGGTCCTGTCTTGCACTTTATCGAGCGAGCCGCCCGAAGTCTAAAACTCCTCTGCACTTTTTCGTCACCTTTTTATAATTAATAAAAAAATCACTTTATATTATACGACTACTAAGTTGGATGTCTGTTACCAGAAAGACGAAACTCTATGGGTTTTCCAGCGTATTTATACGCTAGCAATTTTGCCGACGGGAACTGCTGACTCATCTGACAGATGACAGTTACGTCAAATGTGCCGGGTTGCAGGCTGTCCGATGTTTACGGTTACTGTCGGAGTGGTTGGGAAGTGGTTTTAGGAGTGGGATTTTGGTGTGTCTTTAAATCAACTTCAATCGTATACTTAATTATAGATTTTTGAACGATAATTTTTTGAAACAGTATTTACATTCAAATTTCTAGACTTATAAGAAAAATATAATTAAAGAAAAGTAATTTAAGTGCATTGTGATCTACAACGGAGGTTACAAAGAAGAAAATTCATTTCTCAAAATGAGTGATTTTGTTCCCAGTTTTTGACGTTTAATCGGTTTACCCGTTAATGGGTAAATCGAGTTTACCCACTGAATGGGTTGGCTCACTGTTTGGCGAAATGGTTGAAAAAGTACCCATTAATGGGTTTTCGACTCTCACCGTGTAGACTCTGCTATAAACCAGAGTCTATGTTTATAATAAGAGTCCCGCAAAGATGAAACCAAATCAGTGTCAAACGAGGGTACCAATCGAGCAATGTAAATAAACAAGGTGATAATGTTAGGGGTGGATGAAAAGTGTTGTAATTGAGCGTAATAAAGAATATTTGTTCTTCCGAAGTTTTACTTACACATTTTAATCCAACATTAAACCTGTACACTATTTCACTTAAATTTAACAAAACATCACCGGTGTAATCTTTCAAAACTATGTACCTTGTGAAGAATTTCAAAATATGATATTCGCTTATGCATGGTGAAAACAGAACTGTATAATTCTTGGCAACAAACGGCACAAAAACTGTGTTGCCGAAACGATAGATTTTCTCTTTGCGCGACTCTATATACACGCTCGGCCGTTTTTACTCTAAATTGGGTAAATTTTGACTCAATTTCGTTAAAAGTGGATCTACCCTAAACAGAGTAACCATGTAGTTACTCATTTTTGAGTAGCATAGATAAATGTCAAAAACTGAGTACTACTAACTCATTTAAAAAAAAGCATGAATTAGCCAAACTGAGTAACTGTTACTCAGTTTCGTTAATTTGACGTTAATTTGTTCCCTCACAACTGCAGCACACACTTATTTGACTTGTGGCTCATATATCGAAGAGCGGATTATTATTTTATTGTAAACTATTCGTTGCAGTACTTTAAAAACTAAATCCATGTACGAATAAGCGAAACAAACAGGGAACTGTTAAATGCATAGCTTTTGTAAACAGCAAACTGATATAAAATGAACGGTTACCCGAAAGTGAGCAAAACAAAAAAGTAGGAGGTTGTATCCAAGACACGACCGCATAAATGACGTAGAACTACGTACACTATTAACAAATGCATTGAGTGTTTCATTACCCTAGTAACACAACTGGTTTTATCAAAGTTTTAAAGCGCTTTTTTGGCTGTATTGAGCGCTAAAAAACTTTGATAAAACCAATATTTTTACTTGGGTAATGAGTTATAATGTCTACTAATGAAGGGTTGTGAATTTCGTGAACCGGATTCAGCAGTTAGCAGAACGTGTCGAGTTAAAAACCATACACAGCACAAACACACAAATCATACCATACCATAGACACACACACATCATACCATATCATACAAACACATACACATCATACAATATCATACAGACACACACACACATTATATCATATCATACACACACACACATCATACCATACACACATCATACACACATACACACATCATACCATATCATACACACATCATACCATACACACATCATACCATATCATACACAAACAGCAAACAAGCGACCAATCAGAGGACGTTATTTTTATTTCAACAAGGCTTGACAATTTTCAATAGTGCAATAGTTCTTAGATTCAAACAACATTTTTCTACATTTGGGCAGATGCGTGTATAATTTTCCAATCGATTGCTGCAAGAATGAAGAAAATTGGTTGAAAACCAACCGACCTATAGGCATTTGAAAAGGGACAAATTTCGTCCCAGTTTTTCAGTTTGCATCCCTGTGTGGTATGCTGAAGTAAAACGTAGTTCTACGTCAAAAGGCATTTTGCTGTTCAAAATTGGATTTGGTGATGACGATCTTTATGCTGCCCCAACAGTGGGGGAATAATGACAGTCTGGCGAGGCACGCTGAGAAGAACCGCGCTGCTACTGAGACATGGTGACCAACCACAGCGCAAGTGATTTATTTAATTTGAAGGCAGCCACAGGCGCAACCCGCTGTTACTTCTGAGTGCTGTATCTGCTTCTACTGCTGTCAACGTTGTGGACGGTCCATCCAGCTCACCTTCCGACTTATGAATGTAGCTAGTTTTCCCAGAAACACTCTTTTATAGCCGAAGGGTGCTACGTAATAGGCCACGCCTTTCAGTTCAGTTGTCACATTCTCTAATGTTCTTTAGACGAATTGTTCCACAATTCGCGTTTGATTTTTGTATCCAGCTAGTAAACACCGATGGTGCTCTCACACACGCAACGATATTACCCCTATCGTATTACGGCTTGTAATATCAAGCAAGCGATTTCGTTTGTCGCTGTTGCGTGTTGCATCATGTTGCAACTGAGCAGTTGAGAGACGACGCAATTCTGTTCATGCTGATTGATAGAATCGACTTTATATCAGTACTGCATATTCGAATTAACTGCCTTTGTGTATGCGTTCTAACAGGGCAGTTTGTTATTCAAAATCGGTTATGTTGATCGCAGCCTTTGTGCTATCCCAACAGTGGGGGTATTAACTAAATAAACTACAACAGAATTTGATTGCTAGGATCCCGTGAAGAATGTTTGCTTGTGTTGATGCTAGGAAATTTTCACCCTTCAATTACTTGTTTATTTGCCTTGAAAAAAGGCATTTTGCTGTTCAAAATCGGTTGCTGATCGCAATCTTTGTGCTGCCCCAACAGTGGGGTAGTTAAGATACACGAACAACATGCACTGTGGGAGCTATTTCACCTTCTGTAAATTAGACGGCCGCGACAGATGTAACTGCTAGAATCCGCACAGAATGCTTGCTTACGTTGTCAAAAATTATTAACTTTCAATGACTTGTTTATTTGCCTTGAAAAAAGGCATTTTGCTGTTCAAAAATGGATTTGGTGATGACGATCTTCATGCTGCCCTAACACGAGGGAATAATGGCAGTCTGGCGACACACGCTGAAAAGAACCGTGCTACTCCTGAGACGTGGTGACCAACCACAGGGCTAGTGCTGCTGCTAAGGAAGGACGACTGCTGTTGACAACTTGTCGCTGTCCAGAACTATTATGAGCGGCTTCGGCTGAAACAGGCTCTTATATAGGCTAAATAGCATGTTTTCAATTGCAAGGTATATGATTTTGTCGACCGTGCTTGGGAAGCAATCATATAACGACCAATCAGAGGACGTAATTTTCGTTTAAACAAGGCTTGACAATTATCAATAGTAGTCATTGCTTATTCGGCAGCCGAAGAGGAAAGTTCATTTTCTTGTGCGCTCCGCAGTTCGCTTAAATTAATTTACCGTTTTTTCTAGCGCTCGCTGGTGAAGAACAGTGTGTGGTAGTGGTGAAGTGCTTGCTTTTGGCGCGTGTGCTGGAAGGTGCGGCGCTTGTTTTTTGGTTTGCTTCTTCTCCCAGAAGAACAGGGCGATTCGATCGAAGCTCCGGCGAGGTAAAGGAGGCGGTGACGCCGTTTCTCAGACGGTGCAACATCGCAACTGTGCTGGAAGGTGTCGTGCTAGTTTTTGGCGCGTACGCTGACAGAGGAAAAAATCGGCGGCGCCGTTTTGCAGTCGATGCAACTCGAAACCGCTAGTGCTGATTACAACTACATACAAAGATAAGTGACACTCTTTATTTATTCTCTCTCCCACTTGTGTATATACATACCTGATCCATCTTTCATTCTTTTTATACATTCATATGTTCACTTTATTTTACCTTGTTAGCATTAGTATATTACATATTCTTATATTTGATACATTGCGCAGCCGTTGAATGGCGGTTGGGGGTCTGGTTACCCCACCGGACCTTTCATCCTCCTCAGAGGCTGAAGAGTCCGGCATGGACTTTGCCGAGATTCCCATAAATGACAACAACGCTTTTTTTTGACGTAGTAAAGAAGCGTAAAAGGCCCCGTAAAACTGCCCCGATTGTCCCATCCACTGATGATGTGCCAATACGGGTCAAAAAGTACCAGGTGAACCAATCCGGTCTTCGTTGGGTCGTGTTTTTCCGACCCAAAAATAAACCTCTCAGAGTTATGCAGATATGCAAAACTCTGAAGAAAGATTACACCAGCTTGACTGAGATTTTTAAAGTCAAAACGGACAAGCTGAAGGCAACTTTTTCCGATCCTCGACAAGCAAATGCTGTCGTCCAGGATCCAAATTTCAACATCGAGTACCGCGTTTATATACCGGCACGCGTTGTTGAAATAGAAGGGGTTATTACCGAGGCTGACCTCACTGAAGAAGATGTCATGAAAGGTGTTGGATGTTTTAAAAATCCATCCCTTCCTGAAATAAAGATCCTTGAATGCAGGAGAATGTATTCCAAGGATAATACGGGCAAATATTCCCCAAATGACTCGTTTAGAGTCACTTTTGAGGGAAAAGTACTCCCGGATTTTGGCGAGCTCCACAAGCTTCGACTACCCGTAAGACTTTTTTTTCCGAAAGTCATGACGTGTACGAACTGTTTGCAGTTAGGGCACACGAAAACCCACTGCAATAAGAAATCTAAGTGCTCCAAGTGTGGTGAAATCTCCGAGATTAACCACACTTGTAGCGAACGGGACGTAAAATGCTGTCTATGTGGAGGTGAACCACATAAAACAGAAGCGTGCCCAATATATAAATCACGCTCAGAAGCGTTGAAAAAAGCGACCAAGCAACGCTGTAAGCAGTCATTTGCACAGATGCTAAAGACTGCCTTACAGCAACAGGAAAATCCATACTCCAGCTTGGAAAATGACGAATCCAATGATGATGAAGAGACATATCAACCGCTTCCGTCAAGCGGAGCAGTGCGAAAACGGCCCAACGCGTCCTCTCCTAAACTTCCTAGAAAGGAGCAGAAAAAGACGCTTACAGACACTCCAAGAGGAACCCCTCCTAAGCAAAACAACGCAAAATCGTCACCTCCAGGATTCAAACTAAATGCCGAGGCTAACAATTTCGATAAAGAGTTTCCCAAATTACCAGGAAAACAATCTGCTTCCGCCAAAACACAGTCATCGGAATCTGAAATACCGAATACTGATGGACGTATCTCATTCAAAATGATCGTTGAATGGATATTTACCACTTTTGGTCTATCTGATTCCCTCAAGAGTATGATTTCGGCTTGGCTTCCAACAATTTGCATGTTGGGTAAGCAACTAAGCACCAAATGGCCCCTCCTCGCGTTCGTATCCTTCGATGTCTAATTCAGACAGCCGAAGTGACGAATCGACAACAAGGATCATACAATGGAACTGTAGAAGCTTGATCCCCAAATTAGATAAATTTAAACTCCTGCTTCACGATAGCAAATGCGATATTTTCGCGCTATCTGAAACATGGTTGTCAACTGATACGACACTAGCCGTTCAAGACTTCAATATAATCCGTTTAGACCGAGGAAACTCTTATGGCGGAGTGCTCCTTGGTATCAAAAAATGCTACCCATTCTTCTGTATTCCTCTCCCAGCAATTGATGCAATAGAAATTGTTGCTTGCCATATAACAATTGCTGGGGAGGGCCTCACTGTCGCATCAGTCTACATTCCGCCTAGAGCGGTTATTAACCGGTTGCAGCTGTCACAAATAACGGAACTGCTTCCGACTCCACGCCTCATCCTGGGAGATTTCAATTCTCACGGTACGGCGTGGGGCGCATCCAGGGATGATAGCCGCGCTGTTCTTATTGAAAGCTTTCTCGATGACTTCGATATGACCTTATTGAACATACCTGGGTTAGCTACGAGAATTGCAAGGCCTCCAATACGAGAGAGCACATTAGACTTGTCGATGTGTTCCTCCTCAATGGCTTTGGACTGCAAATGGGAGATTATTCAAGATCCCCACGGTAGCGACCATTTGCCAATCAGTATTTCGATTATGAGCAGGCTCCATTCTGCTACCACAGTCGAAGTAGAGTATGATCTTACCCGGGATATTGATTGGGAAAAATTCTCGTACACAATATCCCAGGGTCTCGAAACAACGGATGAGCTTTCTCCATCCGACGAATACAACTTCCTTGCAACATTCGTGCTAGATAGCGCGTTGCAATCTCAGAAGAGACCTGCCCCTGAGAACAAATTGAAAATTCGTCCCAACAAGCAATGGTGGGACAAAGAATGTACCGAGATGAAAAAAGCTCTAAAAGCATCATACATAGCATTCAGGGATGGTGGTTCAATTGAGCTTTATGATCAGTTTAGGGAGCTGGAAATAAAACAGTCTAAGCTGCACAAACTGAAAAAAGATCATACTGGCAAAGTTTTATAAGCACGTTACCCAGAGATGCTTCTATGAGCTATCTCTGGAATACGGCTCGAAAAATGCGCAATAGGTCCGACAGTAATGAGGCAAATGAATACTTTGAACGTTGGATCTATGATTTCGCAAAAAAGGTATGCCCAGACGCTGTCCCATCACAGCAAAAATTCAGCGATACAACGGCTTTTGAAGAACCAGAATTTACCATGTTGGAGTTTTCAATTGCCCTCGCGTCTTGCAAGAACAAGGCTCCAGGACCGGACGGGATCAAATTGAATTTGATGAAAAACCTGCCGACTCGGCCAAGATACGATTTCTTATAATGTTTAATAAGCTTATCAGGAACAATATGATCCCGAAAGCTTGGAGACAGGTTAAGATTATCGCAATCAAAAAGCCAGATAAACCTGCCGCAGATCACCGCTCGTATAGGCCGATTGCGATGCTCTCATGCATACGCAAATTGCTTGAAAAAATGATCCTTCGTAGACTTGACAACTGGGCAGAGTCAACTAACCAACTATCAGAGACCCAGTTCGGCTTTCGTAGGGGCAAGGGTCCTAACGATTGCCTGGCATTGCTAGCCACAGAAGCGGAAATGGCTCTTGGTAGCAAACAACAAATGACCTCGGTTTTCCTGGATATCACAGGCGCATTTGATTCAGTTTCAATCGAAATTCTCTCCGAGAAACTGCATCAAAGAGGATTCTCCCCTATATTGACAGATTTTTTGATCAACCTGCTGTCTGAAAAGCATTTACTTTTCAACCACGGTTCTTCAACAATAACACGAACAAGCTACATGGGTCTCCCCCAAGGCTCTTGTCTGAGTCCGCTGTTGTACAACTTCTACATCAGTGACATCGACACATGCTTGACGGACGGCTGCACGATGCGCCAGTTAGCTGACGACTGTGTAGTTTCAGTCACGGCGTCTCTAGCTGCAGACATGAAGAACAGCCTGCAAAACACGCTCGACAATCTGACCGTTTGGGCCAGTTGTCTTGGAATCGAGTTCTCGCTTGAAAAAACGGAGATGGTAGTCTTTTCAAAAAAGCGACCACCACCTCGTTTTGAGCTAGTTCTGTCCGGAAGACCCATCACTCAGTCACCTAGCTTCAAATATCTCGGAGTATGGTATGACTCTAAGTGCACATGGGAAAAACATGTCAATTACCTGAAGCAAAGATGCCAACCAAGGATCAATTTCCTTCGAATGGTAACAGGAACATCATGGGGAGCCCATCCAGAGGATTTGATACGACTCTATCAAACCACGATTCTGCCCGTAATAGAATACGGCAGCATATGCTTCAGAGGTGTCGCAGCTTCACACATGCTGAAACTCGAGAGGATACAACACCGTTGTTTGCGTATCGCTCTAGGCTGCATGCAGTCGACACATACTATGTCCCTAGAGGTCATAACTGGAATACTACCACTCAAAGAGAAGCTGTTTGAGTTGGCTTTTCGTTTCCTCATTAGATCGGAAATAACAAATCCAATGCTTATTGCGAACTATGAGAAATGTTTGGAAGTTGTTCAGAAACCCTGTATGTCAGTATACCAGCGGTTCATGTCCATGGAGATAAACCCTTCGGTTGTTGCTCCATCCCGTGAGATTTCAACATCGCTCAACAATTCTTCTGTTGTATTTGATTTGACGATGAAACAAGAAATCCATGGAATTCCCGATCACCTCAAACCAACAGTTGTTGTCGCAACCATTTATTTGCGACGCGTCAACTCAACCAAGCACAGCGACGGTAGGTACCTTAACTCTATTTGCTTTGGCGGCACGAAGTGCCCCCAGCTGTTCGCACGCAAATGACCGGGCAACAAAACGTCAGTGAAACGGAAGGACGGGAGAGAAAAAGAAAAAAAGGTACTGACGATTGAAGGTGCTAAGTAAAACGTGCGGCGACTAAAGCTTATTAAAACTTACAATATTTATATTCGGGTTATTCGCGTTGAAAGAGATTTTGAAGGCTGTTCGCACCTACGTGAACACTCATATGTAATTGTCAAAATGTGCGTGATGACAAAAGCAAAAATATTTCTATCCTTCTTTTTTGCATGCAAAAACCAAACAAATATCAGCAACACCGTCAACGCGAATATAAGAAAACCTGTTTCTACTTAAAACTATTTGGAAATTGTATTACCCTAACTAAAACTAAGTGAAAACAGATAAAATTGTGAGCGCATTGATTAAATTGTGAATTGAACTTATGAATTAAAGTACGGTTTGAACTTACGAACTAAAGTACGGTTGGAACATGCGGTATTTATAAAAGTTAGCAAAATCTAACATAGTTCTAAATTATAGCGTTACGCTGCTGCCTAAGAGTGCTAGTAGTATCGCCACTACCGATTGGCTTGATATAGGTACACGAAAGGACACTAAACGTGAGTTTTCTGAACTAATTGTTATTCATGCACTATATACACTTATTATAACCTCACTATTCTTAACCATGCATTATATACACTTAATACTATAATAACCGATGTAAACTATATAAAAAAGTGTAAACTAGATATATACTTAACCTAATACTCATGCTATACCGTGATTGTTTCTCCGGTAGGAATTTTTTAACGCCAATTTGGTACGATACATTACGTACGCTAATTTGAATTGCGTTACCGTATACTAGAGTAACCTAAATAAAACGTTATTGAATCGGAAACTGTCTTTCTCGTTGCATTTGCGACAGTTGTGCCATCAATATTTTCGGCAAAATTTGGCCACCTCCCAAAACAGAATTCCTTTTTCACGGACGGATCTGTAATGGATGGACAATCCGGATATGGCGTTTTCAACACAGATCATCGCATATCTCGCAAACTGGCACAGCCCTGCTCCATATACGTAGCTGAATTAGCTGCCATACACAATTCGCTGCGAATTATCGAGCTCAAGACACCAGACAATTACTTCATCTTCTCGGACAGCCTCAGTTCTATCGAAGCTCTCCGATCGATTAAACCGGTCAAGCATCCGTCCTATTTCCTTCCGGAAATTAGACGGATATTAGAAGTGCTGGTTGATCGGTCTTTCATTATCTGCTTTGTGTGGGTCCCCTCTCATTGCTCAATCCCAGGCAATGAAGAAGCTGATTTATTAGCAAACTATGTTGCAAACGCACACCTCTATCGAATAAACTTAGTCGATAGTAATCTGTGCGAATGTGGAGGGTACGAAGATATTGACCACATAGTCTTCGTATGCCCTAAGTACCACAGAGCAAGGGCCAAGCTTATAGATTCTCTCCGGAAACAGAAAGTGACGTTTACAATGCAAGTACGGGATGTGCTTGCTAGCCGCAACCCCGCGCTTGTAATACCCATTTACGACTTTTTAAGAGATATCAAGTATCGAATTTGATTATCTCTATGCTTTCTCTTCTAATTTCTCCCAACACAACAATCTTAAAAAGTTTCACACTAATTCTGTTTTTTTCTTCTTTCTTTCTTTCATCTTTTTTATAGAAACATGAATCATCGCTTCTTTTTGAGAGACATGATCCACCGAACTTAGATATAAGTTTTGATTTCAAAGAGATAAGGAACCATCACCCTCAACGAATAGTAGTAAGGATTAGTATTTAGTTATAAAGAGAAAAACTGAAAAAATGAAAAAATGTTAATGTTAGTCGTAGGCTTAAATGACATGTATTTTTAAATTGTATATTTGAAAGAGAAAAGATGAGAGGGGTTTTATGCCTGTTTGAGGAGGAGCAGTCGGGATACAGGCTCTACTCAAGCTGGCTTTCCCTACTCCAAAAGATATTCGGCCCCGTTATGCTTCGCGGTTGGGCCTAAATAAATATTAGAGTTTAAAAAAAAATTATCAATAGTACAATAGTTTGCATAATCAATCAACAATTTTCTTTATTTGGGTGGATGCGTGTATAATTTTCCAAACAATTGCTGCAAAAATGAAGGGAATCGGTTGAAAACAAACCGATTTAAAGGCATTTAAAATGGGACATACTTCGTCCCCTTTTCGTTAATAGTTTTCCTATTTACATCCCTATGTGGTAGGCTAAAGAAAAACGTAGTTTTACGTCAAAAATACGAAAGCTGGGTGAAAGTTACTCAGTTTCGTTAATTAATATTACTCATTTTTTGACATTATAAATCAAAATACGAAAGTGAGTACTTTCTAACCAATTTAGAGTAAAATTGAACGAGCGTGTACACATCGACTCTGCTATAAACTAGTTTGCCGCAGAGATGCCAGATGTTTTTGAAAAAAGTCTACAACTGCTCGGAAAACCGAAAAAATCTGCTGGAAATACACGGTAAGAGTCGAAAACCCATTAATGGGTACTTTTCAAACCATTTCGCCAAACAGTGAGCCAACCCATTCAGTGGGTAAACTTGATTAACCCATTAACGGGTAAACCGATTAAACGTCAAAAACTGGGTACAAAATCACTCATTTTGAGAAATGAATTTTCTCAAGGAAATGGGTGAAATTTTACCCATTATTAAATAAACGGAAACTTTGTGATTATCACTCAAAATAATGAAAAGAAGTTAAAGTGAAATCAATTATTTTTAATTATTTGCAAAAATGAATCTTATTTACGAAAACATGAGTATTTTATCTGCTATCATCAATTGTCAGGATCGCTATTCTCTGCAACAAAGCCAATACCAGACGGATAGTGAACATTCTAGACCTAATATAAAAAAAATCTCACATTGTGAAATTCAATACTTGACATAACATACTGTTTACCTTGCAACTTCTTATACGACGCAGTATCGAATCTCTTTTAAAGTCCTTCCAGGGCAATTGTTGACAAATAATAAACAAAACAGATCGTAGAAGTAACGAGTGCGAATAAATCGACAGAGCAAACTAAAACGATGCTTGAAGTATTTTTTCACCCATTAATGGGTAAACAAATGACCCATCTTTTTGCTAAGAACATGTCTTTCTAATGCGTACAATTTTACCCATTTCACATTTTTAAATTTACCCATTCTTTTGACAGTCGCATATGACAGAAAAAAATGGGTACAACAATACCCATTTATGGGTTTTTGACTCTTACCGTGTATGAAAAAAAATCTATCCGTGTTTCGATAAAAGTTCGCTACGCAGACAAAAGTCTGCGAAAATCTGCACACATTTTGAGAAAGTCTGCGTAAATATAAGAAGACTCTGACAAAAATCTGCGGAAACTATTGAAAATCTGCACATATCTGCGAACCAGTAAAAATCTGCACACAGACTCTAAAAATCTGAGTTTTGTTCAAGAGCTGAATGACCCCTCAGGTTAAAGGCTCTATAATAAAAATCGATCAATCTGAGTTTTGCAGACAATCTGCACATCTGGTTTCCCTGCACGCTCATTATTTGTTACTCTAAAGTGAGTTAGATATGACCCATTTTTGAAAAAAGTGGAGGTACCCTAATTTGAGTACGTTTACGGTTACTCACTTCTGAGTAAGGGCGTCATACGTCAAAAACTGATTAGAATCTACTCTGTTTATGCAAACCAGGAATTAACGAAAATGAGTACAAGTTACCCAGTTTGCCTAAATTTGGAAATTTGATGATTTCTGGTTTTTGTAAATCTGACTCAATAAATAAAATAAATTCAGAACAATCAAAATCATAGATTTATTTTTCATCGAAACATTATAAAAGTTTTAAATCATTCACGTGTCTTTATATAATGCGGCAACCAACCGGTTCACAGTTGCCCGTGAACTGTGGCTCATGTTTTTGTACAGTACGCACACCAGAAAATCCGTCATCATCCGTCACCAAACACTGCGAAGGATTTGAATTGTATCGATTGCATCTATTGGGCACTGTACATCGATACAAATGTTTCCGTTCATTATCACGAATAAAAGCCCGACCTAAAACGGCATCGCAGGACACACAACATGCGGTTGTTCATTTTGAAGAGATGTTTTTTATGTTTTCAAATCCTCTGCAATAATGATGTTGGGCTGAAATTGTTATGGAATATTGTTACATGTTGTTTGTAATGTAATTGATTAGGAAATTATTGATTTGATGAAAGATCAAATACTTACTGCTAGCAAACGAATAAAAAGCGACACCAATTGTTCTTCGGAAACAGATAATATCGCTGTTGAAAACTTTTGACATATACATATACTCAGGGGTGAGTAAACATCATGGATAATAACTCAAAACTGAATAAACATGGTAATTATGAAAATTTGGGTAAATGTTACTCAATTATCCAGTACCCGATAACTCACTTTTTGACATTTTGCATAAGAATACCAAACTGAGTAGATCCTAATCAAATTAGAGTTAAAATAAAGCAGCGTGTGGTTTTGATAGTAGTGAGGTTGGCTCCAGGTCAAAGCTAGGTGACATGTTCTTAGGGATGGGAATTGGAAGCGAAGGTATCGATATTTGGTATCGCGATATATTGAAACGATTCGATATTAAGTAACAAATATATCGCAATGAAAGTATCGATATTTCAATATTATTGCAATATCGAAACGGGTGAAATGCAGAACGAGAAAACGAACGAAACCGAGAATCAGGCAGTTTTGCTTGTGTGAGAGTTGCATCGGTTTGTTTATAAGCATAATCAATTTTCCAAATTTTCAAATGGATCATAAATTTTCAACGGTGATAGATAAAACAGTAAATTCATTTAAAATGGAATCAATCAAATGTAAATTCCTTGAATTTCGGGGAGTTGATGGAAATCAACTAGAAGACAACATGCGATTGGTGAAGGTCATGATTCACATAATAACACAAACGCAGGAGTTGAAAAATATGCTGCTTGTTGGTTCGAATAACAACACCAACCTTCCGGCGCAACAGTGTCCAGAGATTATCTACAATGAAAGGATCGTAGCTGTGACTCACTCCAAAGATTTAACGATACATAAATGAAATATTTGCAACAAGAAAAACCTAGGGACAATCATATTTTATTAACATTCATTTTCTCGACGATTTTCCGATTGTCGATTCTAGTGATAAGTATCACGGACAGTCAGGGAAAACCCACACTACTGTATACGCCGCTAGAGAAAACTGTATATTAGAGAAAAGAAAGCACTCATCGTTAAGGCAACTATCAACATAAAAACGAAAGAGCGATTATCGTGGTTCTGAAAATATTGGATGTATTATTGGTATTTAATTGTTTCTATGGCCACTTAAAGCCCCAGTAGGATCTATTCTGGAAGGAATATTTCGGGGGCATATCCCCATAACACCCAAAACCAATAAGATGACTTGTGAAAGTAATTTTATGAACTTTGAACCAATGACTGTTAACATTCTGTTCAAATATTCATAATTTTTTTTAGTTTCGGAGCATATCTCAAAAAACCGGTTTTCCGAAAGTAATTTTTTTTTCCTAGCACCGTTGGCACTGATTTCTAAGTAAAGAAGTCGCTGAATCTTTTCGTGCTAAAACTATCTTCGTCGGGCAGAAGTAGAAAAAATTAAAAAAAAAACATTTTCACAAAAAACCAATTTGTGTTGTAAACTTTTCAGTTCATCGATAGCGAATTTACGTGTGCATGCTTCAAAGCCACGCTTTGAGAAAGATACAAAAATCGCGCTGTTTTGTTTGCTCTTCGTCGCACAAATTCCACGAATTCGTGTTGACGGTGTTGCGAGCGTTAGAAGAGATTTTCAAGGGTTTTTGCACCTGCGGGAAATCTCGTATGTAATTGTCATAATGTGCGTGACAACAAAAGAATATTTCCTTCCTTCTTTCTCATGTTTTCACATGCAAATATCAGCAACGTCGCCAACGCGAATTTTCTTCCGATATTTTTCGAGTATCAAATGAAAATATATCGATATCCGATAATACTGCTTGCTGAAGCATCGATGCCAAATACTCGATATATCGAAAGAAAAGAATCGATACCCGCGGCATCGATAAAGTATCGCACATCCCTACATGTTGGAATAAAGAAACTCGCTAAAAGTTAAATCAGCTGATCATGTTTATCATTCGTAATTTTTTTTGTTATTCTCATTCGACAGGCGACTAAGACCTGAGGCAAAGGCCATACCCATACATAGTTGATCCATTTCCCCTAACATTCGTGTTTATGATATCATCAATATAAATAAAAAGTCAAAATTTCTCGTGAACAAGTTGCGATGTTCGGTCTATTGTGTTTTTGAGTGTAATGGAAAAAAAAATATAGTGTTCGCAATAATTTATTAAAAGTGATAAATTTTTAAAGTGTTGCATCTTTAAAAAAATGAGTACTAGACCAAGCCCTGCACCATTGAAACGATCTTTTGACGGACTGTTTAACGCCTGGCTAATGCTGCGGAGCCAGGGGCACGAAAAACCGCTCCGTAATGCTCTATATAATGTGATGATGGTGGCTATAGTCGCAGTAGTCATCGGAGTGACCATGGTGTTGGCTCCATTCTTCAAACCACTTTTATGGGCTTTTTTGTTCGGTGCTGTTTTGTTTCCAGCCAAGAAGCGTCTAGCTGAAGGACTTAATCACTGGATCGAACGAATAGAAAAAGATGAAAAGCATTTGATTGTGGGAATTTTGGGTGCGCCAGTTCAGGGCATAAATTCCTTGGGCGAGTTTTTGACTGAGTGGTTAATGGGGCATATCAGGATTATTGGGGTTGGTTGTGGTGGTCTTGTGTTGTTACGGCTAGCACTTTTGTTTGCACCGACTGAAATATTTTTACTTATTTGGAATTTTATCGTTTGGAGCCATTCGTTATTTAAAGCTGTATTAAGTTCCTTGACATTGCAAATGGTATGTAAGTGCTTTCTACCAAATGAGATAGTGTAATACAATAACTGTTTTTTTTTTTACAGCTGTTGTTAATTATCATTTTGTATGTGATCAGTGTATGCATGCTGTGGAAAGCGGAGGTTTCAACGCCATTCTTAGTCGTTGGTCAATTGTTGTGGGTTTTGATCGTTGGATACGGATGCAGTTTCCTCGGCGCGCTCCAAGTACCTGTATTCTTAGGTTTACTTACATATGGCACTATCGGTTTTATCTATAATCTACAACGAGATGATAAAAACGTTCGGTTTATTGACAAATGGCACAGTCTTCTGGATGTAACAAGCTATAGATTGGATGAAAATAGAGTAGAACCTGCTCCTGTACCAACATTAGACGCCTCTTCGCAAATGGAAGAAATCAAATCAAAACTACAACTGAATGTATCTACTCCACGACTGTCAAGTACGATGATTGATTCGCATATAAGTAGTGCAGCCAATAAAGTTGGTGATAAAAACAAGGAATCACTAGAATCTGATATGTACTTTAGGATACTCTTTTATAGTTGCATAACAATGCTAATTTGGATACACACGTGGATTCTGTTTCTTGGTATTATACCGATAAGCTTACATCTGGTTAAGCGTTTAGCAGAAATACTTGGAATTATACAATACTTATCACAACGCTTAGAAAAATTCTGGGAAATGCTGAAAGTATGGCTCTTTCCCCGTCATGCTGCACTTTTGCCTCTCTGCTTACCCGGAATATTGAGAATGAACACTAACATCCACTGGTACATTTGTATCAAAATACGATCTTACATAGATGATATCAGTTCAATTTTTATGATTGGCCTTCTAAGTGTATTTGTTATGCTGATCAGTTTATTTGCGTTTACGCAAATATATTCTGAAACAATCGCTGTTGCCCAACTTGGTAGCAATCTAGTAAACCGCACTTTGGCGCATCGACCAGAACTAATTGAAATGTTACCCATTGGTAAGAATCGACACTTTAATATAATCTAACGATACATTAGAACATTATTATACTGTTTTAAGATATGCAATCGATGGACAACATTATTGATAACGCGTATAAGTACGGGCGATCACACATAGAACAATATGTGGACGATATATTCAACGACACTGATCCGATACAGGCAAGAAAACTTAAGCTTCAGATTTTGAGCGTTTGGGACAGAATTATTCAGAGCTGGATGGATAGAAACAACGGTGATGGTTTAGTGGGACCACGAGTTAATAGTCAATCAATACGAGTGACGATCGACGAAATTTTCATCAATCCTAGTGAGTTATTTCGAAAGTCACAGATCATTTGTTAGAAATCATAACAGGCCAACAAATAACTGATCTTGACGTTTCAGTTTGAGTGTAATTTCTCTATATGTTAATTTCTACACCACTTCTCATTTTCAGATTTAATATAAAAGATTTTGTTTCATGCATGACCAATAGAGTGCCGATGAGATGTATGAAAAAAAAATTGACCTTCGAATATCGTTTAGTGGTAGGGCTCAAAAGTTCCGTCTGCTCGAAAAAAGTCTCCATGCAAAATTTCAGCTCGATCGAACATCGGGAACACGTGCCTCAAAGCGGTCAAAGTTTCACGAAAAATATTGGTGAAAAAAGCAGGTAGTGATAAATTGTCGAAATCAAAAAAAAATGGTTTCGATGCCATATGTCTTAGAAATGGCATGAAATTGCGAGATTTGGTAGTGATACATGAAATTATCGACATAATTTTTTTTTCGATGCCATATGTCTTAGAAATGCATGAAACGGTGAGATTTGGTGTCAACATGAAAAATTTTTTTTTGTAAAAATAAACGTTCTGGGTCTTAGAAAATTTTCGAGCTTGGGGCCAATGGCATATATACTTAAGTCGCTTTTTACGCGGGAGATGCGTGCCGCGTAAAAAAAACGCGTCAATTCCGGAATCCGCGTAAAAAACCGCGTAAATTCTGCAATCCAAGTAAGGAGAAACCGAAATCCGCGTGAAAAAATACCGCGTAAATTCCGGAAGCCGCGTAAAAAGCGACCTTAGTGCATACAAAAAAAATCATCTTTCGAATTTCGTAGCGATAGAGCTCAAAAGTTTCGTCTACTCGAATAGAGTCCCCATGTCAAATCTCAGCTCGATGGGACATCGGAAACACGTGCCTTAAAGCAGTTAAAAGTTGATTTTCTTATATATATGCCATTGGCCCCAACTCGAAAATTTTCTAAGACCCAGAAAGTTGATTTTAAAAAAAAAAAGTCCGATGGGGCTGAAATTTTGTATGGGGACTTTTTTAGATGTCCGATCGGGCTGATATTTTGTATGGGGACTTTTTTCCAGAAGACAAAACTTCTGAGCCCTACCGCTAAACGATATTCGAAAAATCGATTTTTATTGGCACTCTAATGACCAATTACAAACATAAGAGAACGATTTTGAGATTTAATATACAATTTCTACTGGTTTCATAATAAAATTGGGTAGCCAACAGCACAATTATACCGACCATTTTAAATTGAACATTCACAAGCATACCAACATACTTCTACACATACAAACAATGTTCGGAGATGGTCGGGTTTGATGTTTATCGAACTCGTACCCGACCCGAATTCGAATTTTTTCTTCTGTCGAAACCCGAACCCGACCCGAACCCGAAAATTTTATTTTTATGAAACCCGAACCCGACCCGAACCCGAAATTGTGGAACCCGAGATTTCATAGATTTTATAGTCGGGTTTCGGGTTTTCATACCCAAACCCGAACTAACCCGAAATTTTCAAACCCGAACCCGACCCGAACCCGAAATTTTTTTTATCACCAAACCCGAACCCGACCAGTACCCGACACTTTCAAATATTTTCAAACCCGAACCCGACCCGAACCCGTCGGGTACGGGTCGGGTTTCGGGTTTGAAAACCCGAAACCCGACAATCTCTAACAAACATGTACAGATACACATACAAATTACATTTGAAGAAGTATGTTTCGACTATATTAGGCGATTTTTTCATGATTGCCACTGTGGGGTTTTCAGGTAGAGGCCGAGAATTAATTTTATATTTAATTTCAAAATCCGAAATTGCGGCTTCCATCTTTTGGGATACATTTTTTTCTAAGCAGTTGGTTATGAACAGTCTTTGGGTTACATTTCTTTCCACATTAAACATCCACATGGAAGATTATCATGAAATAAATTACTTGTTAGAGACAACCCGTTGGTATGACACCTGTTTAGTTCAAATAAGTTATGTAATCTCTGAGATAAGAGATTATTTTTCCAATTTGATACATAATGGTTAAAGTAAAAGTCTGATTGTAATAAAATAATTTAGAATCTTTGGGGCAACTAGACCTTTTACTTGACTCTAAAAACGCTAAACCGATCTCCGAGGAAAGTGAGTTGATTTTGAAAATCTTCGGAGTACATAACTTTACATAACTTATGAACCACATGTCCAATCAAAATGAAATCCATTGGTTGAGGGTTTTGAAGGTAGCTCGTTCATTTGATTCCAACTTTGTTCAGATCGATTGTGTTGTTCCTGTGGTAATAAAGTTTTGTAATTTTCACATTTTGCTACAAAACAGACAAAGTTACAGTCTGATTACAGTGTAAATAAATGTATTATGGGGTAGCTGGACCTTTCATTTGACACTAATTTTGTGAAAATCGATCCAACCAAAATGAGTGAGTTTAAGCAGTCTTTGGAATATGTTTCTGTTCAAAACGTGATTTCACTTTTCCATACATAATGGACAAATTTACAGTCCGATTACGGAAAGTTCTCTTTTACACGATTCTACGTGCCGTGTAAAAAAACTGCGTTATTTGGAAAAATGTCGTGAAAAAATCGTGTAAAAAACGTGTAAAAATAAAACTGCGTAAAAACAAAGATGTCTAGAACAAGATACCTGACTCTTGCAGAATTCATCGGACATGATTGTCGCTGTACGTGAGCAAATGTCGAACTAATTTATACACTGTTAATATGATGTATACTTAACGTCAAAATCTCAGGTCAAAATCAACGACAAGGCCAAGACATGACTACTGAAAGGTGGAACATTTTTTTGGTATCCATGTGAACGACATTACGGTGCTGCCATCCGAAAAATGATAATAACGTGTACGAATGTTTAGTTCTCAAACATGAAACTTTCAGGAAGAATCAAGAATTATCGGCGCGTCATTTAAAATTGAGCGTACCAGCAGAACTTCCTGATAATCGCTATGAGCACGCTCTACAGCCAAGTTTTCCACTCTTGCTGAGGTTAATAAAGCAAAAATCGGGTACCCCGGTGAACCTGACCATATGCACAATGGTTCTGAAACCTGGTTTGCAACATATCAAACTTTAAGTTTGGGTACAACGAGACCTGAAACCGAAAATTTTTCACTACATATAATCGAATCCTATATATAATCGAAGCAGAAAAAAAAATTTTGTTTTGTTTATTTTGCATAAATATTTGGTTGTTTTTGAATAAATAAGTAGAATTTTTTTGACTAACCCCCTTAAAGTCGCAAAAAACCTTTCTTACAAAAATATATGTATATATAATCGAATCAGAAATTTTTTGTTTGTTTATTTTGCATACATCTTTTGTTGTTTTTAAATAAATAAGTAGAATTTTTTTGACTAACCCCCTTAAAGTCGCAAAAAACCTTTCTTACAAAAATATATGTACATACAAATATATATGTATTGATTTCAACTTCATAAAAATAAGTATTTGAAAAGATTCAATCTCTATCACCTCAACCTTAACATTGAAATAGTAATATTAGGGTCCATTCAAATTTAACGTGACATAAATATTGGAAAACCCTCACCACTTTGTCTAGCATGTTTCCAATACTCAGCACACCAGGCATAAAAAATTTCCTCAGCCCTGCTTGCGTTATGTAACGGGCTTTTATGAATCAATAAGGAAGCGCTTATTTATAACGTACCGCAAGAATAATTATTTTTGATCTCCTTTCCCCTTTTGCCATGCTTTTTGTTTAAATTTTCCGTATGGGTTGCAACACTTTGCCAACCCAACACTCTTTCCCGTTTCCTGAGCGTTACATAATTTGTAAACGTTCCCTCGCGATATTTCTGTTTTAGATCAGCTTTACTTTACTTGAAACATTATGGCTCAAAATCAACGTTTTGGGTCAAAAAATGTTGCGTTACGTCATATTAGACTGAAGGGAACGTCCATTAATTACGTACAGTAAATAAAAACTATTTTCGACCCCCTCTTTCCTCTAGGTAACGCTCTTTGTATAGATCTTCAAAAATTTTAGTATTGATTACGACGTTTTGTCAGATCTCTACCTCCCCCCAAGCGTTACGTATTTTTGGATGATCCCTATACGACATTGCTGCTTTAGGTAAGTTATATTTAAATTGAAAAAAAAATTTTTTTTTATGATTCGATTATATACAATTTTATATATAATCGAATCATATATAATCAAGTCAATATATAATCGAGTCTGTATATAATCGAGTTCGACCTGTACTTTGAAGTGCAAAAAAAATGGCAACAGCACTAAGTGCAAAAAATGACAATATCATTGATTTGCATGTTATCTTAAGCGTCGGGCTGACCAAACTGCTACACCTTTTTCATATACAATCTTTAACAGCTCAACGATCTATGACGAGCTATGCACGATAAATCGGTTTTGCTCATAGTGACAATTTTATGAGAATTTATGTCATCAGATGGCAGCACTAACCGTCGGGAATCGGTCGTGTTCAAAATGTATGAAAAATATGAAAGTTAGGTATCTTGTTCTAGTTATCTTTGGTAAAAAACAGCCTACTATAGTCTGTTACCGTTACTGTCACTTACTGTAACAATTTTACGCGAAGACGAAAAATCGTGTAAAAAAAACTCGTTATTTGAGAAAACGACGTAAAAAAATCGCGTTATTTAGAAAATCGTCGTAAAAAATCGTGTAAAAAAAGACTACAATACAATAAAATTCATGGGGTCTTCAGGGTCTTATGGGGCAACTAGACATTCCATACAATACTAATTTTGTGAAAATCGGTCCATCGCTAGGAAAAATGAGTGGGTTTTAACAGCTTCCGGAACACGTTTATTTTAATAACTTTTGAATGACAGTCTTAATCTTCGTAAAAATCATTGGTTAAGGATATTCGAAGCAGTCTTTTTATTTGAGACCATTTTTGTGAAAAATTGGTTTCGTAGTTTAGGAAATCGCTAATAAGCTAATTAGCGACGCTAATATCCAGTTAGCGGTTTAGCGATTTCGCTAATTTTTGAGCTGGTTAGCGTCGCTAAAATTTTGGCCTTCGAAACGCTAATCGCTAAATTTTGTAGAGAAGCGACAATAGAACTATTTGGAAAAACTGTGAATTGTTGATGGCATACGAAAATTACTTCGAAAGATGAACATACTTTACTGCTAAAGTTACTTTTGGAACGTATGTTTCACACAACGCTCAATTGTCTGAATTGTCTAGAGTTCCTCTCTTTACGACAGAAGTACAAGTCAGTCTTTTTACCCTAGAACGGAGTTGCAGTTATCGTACAAGCCACAGGAGCATTTAAAAGGACACGCTCAAGGTCTAGATTGAATTTTTGTTAATTGCAATGCGCTTAAAATTATGACAACTTTGGTTCTACTTTTTCGATTCAGATAATAATAATTGAATTTTTAAAAAAATATTCCTAAGGTATTTATTTTTTATGCAAGCTAAATGACTTTTGTAACTCAATGTTTTCACAAAATCAAGTATGATCACCGTTTTGTGAACCTCTTATTGTAAATACCTCTCAAAAGTATTTGTTTTCGTTTGTTTCGCCACAACAATAGACCAAAGCGGTCCAAATTTCACATAACACGAGCAATAAATATAGCGATATGAGTATTTACATATTAATAAGTTAGCGATTAGCGATTAGCGAAAGTTCCGCTAATGTGGGTTTAGCGTTCAGCGTTTAGCGATTATCGAGCTAAATTTTTCGGTTAGGGGCCATCCACATACCACGTGGACAGATTTTTAACGATTATTACCCCCCCCGTGGACAAATGCCCAGATAAATTCTTTTTTGTTTTTTTTTGTAAGGACCGTGGACATTTTACAACGCCCCCCCCCCTGAGCTGTCCACGTGGTATGTGGATGGCCCCTCAGCGGCTTAGCGAATAGCGTCGCTAAATTTTCGGTTAGCGGTGCCCACCACTGAATGAAAGTCAATAAAGGGTGTCCACGATGAAACTGCCACACACAAAATTGATTCGCGAAATTCGAGTTTTCATTCGATTGTCATCAAATTTTCAGGGATTGAAAAATAACAGTTAAACTTCATTTTACCATTTTACTCGTATTTTATTTACAGTTCATACGCAAATGCCCGCACCTTGGCCTTAACCCCGGCCATAAGATTGTGCACAACCTGTGAATCAACCGTTTTTTGCATGTAAACCCATACTTTCTTCAGTTCCTCGACTGTCTTTACTACCTTAGGTTGTTTAAGAAGGTGCTGCTTCATAATCGCCCAGTACTTTTCGATGGGGCGGAGCTCCGGAGTGTTGGGAGGGTTGAACACGAAATTGACCTTATTGTCCGCATACCACTTCAGCACGTCCTTGGAGTAGTGGCATGAGGCCAAATCCGGTTAGAAGATTGTTGGGACGTTGTGGGCCTTCAGGAGAGGAATCAGCCGCTTCTGGAGGCACTCTTTCATGTACACCTGTCCGTTCATCTCGTCCTGGGTCACGAAAAGTGCACTCCGCTTCCCGCACGTGCAGATGGCTTCCCAAACCAGGAATTTCTTCGTAAATTTGGACATCTTCTGAATGCGGACATGCTCCGGAACCCTGGACTTATCCTTGGCCGTGAAAAACATGTTGCCGGGGATCTGTTTGAAGTCGACCTTCACATATGTTTCGTCGTCCATGATGCAGTATTCAACTTTCGTCAGCATGTTGAGGTACAACTTCATGGCACGGGTTTTGGCGGACTTTTTCTGCTTCTCGTCGCGATTAGGGGCCTTTTGTACCTTGAACGTTCGAAGCCCAGCCTTAGTTTTGGCTTTCTGGACAAAACTTCGGCTTAGGTGCAGCTTCTTAGCCACATCCCGAACGGAGGCGTTCGGGTTTCGGTTGAAGGCCCCAACTACGCGGTTGTGATTTTTGGTGTTGTACGGAATACTTTTTCCTTCACTTCTGGGCTTCCGATCGGTCAATCGTTCCTCGAACCGCCTAATCACTCGCGACACCGTGGAATTCGCGATTCCCAACGGTTTAGCGATGGAACGATGCGAGAGATCATTGTTCTCGTGATGAATGCGCAAGTTTTTATCACGCACGAGCTTTTCTTTCGACTCCATTTCCGCGAGTTTTGATCACAGGACTTTAAAACTTGCAGGATATAAATAATGCACTATGAACAAAATCCACCCAAATTTTCATTAAATTCTACCCAACGGTTAAAAAGTTAGAGCAATTTCATGGTGTGCGTCCTATGGGGCCATTAGACCTTTTATTTGCAACTGATTTCGTGGAAATCGGTTCAGCCATCTCTGAGAAAAATGGGTGAGTTTAAACAGCCTCTGGGTAACATTTCTTTAAATAACTTTTGAACTATACGTTTTACGATTTATTTTTATCATTGAAATCGGTTGTGTGGTTTCTGAGATATTAATGTGATTGTCACATTTTGATACATAACCTCTAAACTAAAAATCCGATTACAAGAAATTAAATAGCAACTTACGGAGCAACTAGACCTTTCATTTGCAATTAATTTGATAAAAATCGGTCCAACCATCTCTGAGAAAAGTGAGTGAGAAAAAAAAGTTGCACATACACACACACATACACACACACACACACAAACATACATACATACATACAGAAAATGCTCAGTTCATCGAACTGAGTCGAGTGGTATATTTCTAGGAGAAAAGCAAAAAGATATCGATGATTACAAATATTTTTAGAGCCAGAACTGGTGAGTGCCTTTTAACGATATTTTTTTTTAAGTCGTGACCATATCCCGAATTAGTTGTTATGGTTGCTTCGTCAGTATTAGCGAGACGGCCCCCAAGATGGCATACGCACCTGACCCTCTTGTTAAGACCGTACCTCACCATCCGGCTCTTGTACTGTCATCGATACAGTATCGATCCCCTATTCTTATCAAACTCGACTCGATTCAATTTTCGTCGAGCTGACTATGATGGTTTGTTAAGCGCGTTACATAACGTTGACTGGACTAATGCTTTAAATCCTATCGACATCGACTTGGCTGTAAATGATTTAACATCTATCTGTTGCGAACTGTTAGAACGCTTTGTTCCCAAAGTACGCAATCGGAAGTATCTTCCCTGGCAATCATCAGCACTGCGTCGCCTGAAATCGTTGAAAAACGCTGCACTGAGAAGATCTTCAGCAAGTGGTACGCTTTGTTTACGCGATCACTATCGTCAAGTTAACTATGCATACAAAAGACTACGACGACGTTGCTACTCTAATTATAGACGGCGCATGGAAAAAAAATTAAAGACAGACCCCAAGAAGTTTTGGAATTTCGTCAACATGCAACGGACGCAAGCTGGCCTGCCTTCTACTATGGAGCTTGCTGGTGAGAGAGCAGATTGCTCCAGCGCAATGTGTAAACTGTTTGCCAAGAAATTTTCGAGCGTATTCAGTAATGAAGTTCTCACTGAAGATCAAGTTTTTGAAGCTGCCAATAACGTTCCCGTTACTGGACGTTCCATCGCCTCCATCAACATCGATGATAGTATGATTACTGCTGCCGCTACTAAACTTAAACACTCTTTCTCTCCTGGTCCAGATGGTATTTCTGCATCGTTGCTAAAAATGTGTATCTCCGGTTTTAGTTATTTCGTTGAGCTTTTTGTTCCGCTTGTCGCTTTCCACAGGAAGATTTCTTACAGCTTGGAAACATGCTTTTTTGTTTCCGGTCTATAAGAAGAATGAACGTACGCAAATCGACAACTACCGTGGAATATCAGCTCTGTGTGCTATATCTAAACTGTTCCAGTTAATCGTGCCGCAACCTATTACCTCGCATTGCCAGAATAGCATAGCTGACGAACAGCACGGATTTCTACCGAAACGTTCCTGTACGACGAACCTAATGTGCCTAACAAGTTCTGTTGTCGACAGGTTTATCGAAAGATCACAAACGGACACGATCTACACGGACCTCTCAGCCGCATTTGATGAAATAAACCACCGCGTTGCTGTCGCTGAACTCGACCGTTACGGATTCAGCGGCCACCTTCTGAGCTGGTTAGAATCCTATCTAGTGGGACGTACGCTGAGTGTTAAAATCGACGACGAAATCTCCCAATCGTTTTCCGTTACTTCCGGGATCGCCCAAGGCAGTCATCTTGGCCCACTAGTGTTCCTGCTTTATTTCAACGACGTTCACTACTCCGTAAAATGCCCTCGACTAGCATTCGCCGATGATTTGAAACTTTTCAACAAAATAAAATATACCATCGACGCCACTTTTCTTCAGCAACAACTTAACATATTTGCCAACTGATGCGAGTTGAATCGAATGACACTTAACCCATCCAAATGCTCCGTGATCACGTTCACTAGAAAACTCCGGCCACTACATGTCAATTATACCATTAACGGTTCTCCAATACAACGAGTCGAACTCATCAAGGACCTCGGAGTGCTTCTGGATGAAAAACTCACCTTTAAACAGCATATATCTTTCATCGTAGCGAAAGCTTCCAGACAACTGGGACTTATTTTCCGAATGACGCGTGATAGGGTGAACGTACGCAAATCGACAACTACCGTGGAATATCAGCTCTGTGTGCTATATCTAAACTGTTCCAGTTAATCGTGCCGCAACCTATTACCTCGCATTGCCAGAATAGCATAGCTGACGAACAGCACGGATTTCTACCGAAACGTTCCTGTACGACGAACCTAATGTGCCTAACAAGTTTTGTTGTCGACAGGTTTATCGAAAGATCACAAACGGACACGATCTACACGGACCTCTCAGCCGCATTTGATGAAATAAACCATCGCGTTGCTGTCGCTAAACTCGACCGTTACGGATTCAGCGGCCACCTTCTGAGCTGGTTAGAATCCTATCTAGCGGGACGTACGCTGAGTGTTACAATCGACGACGAAATCTCCCAATCGTTTTCCGTTACTTCCGGGATCGCCCAAGGCAGTCATCTTGGCCCACTAGTGTTCCTGCTTTATTTCAACGACGTTCACTACTCCGTAAACTGCCCTCGTTTAGCATTCGCCGATGATTTGAAACTTTTCAACAAAATAAAACATACCACCGACGCCACTTTTCTTCAGCAACAACTTAACATATTCGCCAACTGATGCGAGTTGAATCGAATGACACTTAACCCATCCAAATGCTCCGTGATCACGTTCACTAGAAAACTCCGGCCACTACATGTCAATTATACCATTAACGGTTCTCCAATACAACGAGTCGAACTCATCAAGGACCTCGGAGTGCTTCTGGATGAAAAACTCACCTTTAAACAGCATATATCTTTCATCGTAGCGAAAGCTTCCAGACAACTGGGACTTATTTTCCGAATGACGCGTGATTTTAAAAATATCCACTGTTTGGTCACGCTCTACTGCTCGCTGGTTCGGTCTTCACTGGAGTACTGTTCAACGGTCTGGATCCCTCACTATAACAATGCTATCCATCGAATCGAAAAGATCCAGCGGCGGTTTGTACGTTACCCGAAAAAAAATAACATCAAAAAACATCAAAAATTGCTGTAATTGTACATAGTTTTACCATAATTCAACCATGTTTTTTATTGTAAATACATCATTTTTACATTAAATATCATTGTTCAGAACAATAAAAAACATTGTTTTTGCCATTTTTACCATGAAAAAGGGGGGTTGCTATGTATCTTAACAGCATTTTTTCAGGCACTTTTCCCATACATTTAGAAGTCACTGACGATGTTTTTCATGGTAAAATTATTGTTGGTGGTAGGTTCAACAACAAAAAACATCGAATGTTAAAACATGGTGATAACCACAAATGTTCGCAAGCTTACAGTAAAAGTACCATGTTTTTTATGGTTACAATAAAAAGTATTGTCCATTAACTGTTTTGACCACAAAATACATCGTAAATTTTTTTTCGTGTATGCCCTTCGAACGCTCCCCTGGCGGCAACCTATGCGTAATACTAGGCACGAGGATCGCTGTCAGTTTCTTCAGATCGACACTCTCCAACTACGCCGAGAAACAGCACGTGCTATGCTAGTATCAAATATCCTGACATCACGAGCCTACTGCCCTGCCATTCTTCGCCAAATCAACCTGAATGCCCCCACTAGAACTCTGCGAAGGATGCCAGCATTGCAATTTCCCTTTCGTCGAACCAACTACAGCTCTAACAGTGCCATCATAGGTATACAACGCGCTTTCAACAGAGTATCACAAGCCTTTGATTATCATTTATCGTTTAGTGTTATACGCTCGAAATTTTTGTTACTGTTCCGTCGACTTCTATATTAATAGCCATTAGGACATGTTATTTTATGTCTGTTGGCAGTAATAGTAAATAATTGAATTATTATTGATTATTGTCGGCCTCTATCCGGTTCTCTGCTAAATATTATCTTCGCCTGTCGCTCACCGCCATCTGTGCTACATGGCCAGTCCACTGTAGCCTGCCGTGTTTCATCAGGTTGACAATATCAGCGTGTTTGTATACTTCGTACAGCTCGTGATTCTTGCGCCTGCACCACACCCCGTTTTCTAGTTTGTTACCCAGTGTTGAACGCAGGATTCTACGCTCGAAGACCCCAAGCGCTCGTCGATCGGCCTCTTTCTTCGTTTGTAGAGCACCACCGGGAGGATCGGAGTCCTGTAGAGGGCAAATTTTGTACGGATTTGTAGGCTACAGAACCTAAGCTGGCTACGCAATTCATAATAAGCCCTATTCGCTGCCGCAATCCGCTTCACTTCTTGTACCATATCACGAGAGTACCAAGATATAGGGTAGGGAACATATTTAAGCAGTTTTAGGAGCCGCCTGTGTATTGAGACGAAATACTCGAAATATGTAAGGTGAAATAATATTATAAGCCTATATCAATTTGTTCTCTATCTATTTCTTTATCAGCAAATTCTAGGCCGATTTAGCAAACTTCAACAATAATCTGTCTAATGCATCTGTTTCGCAAGGGGTTTTCTTCAGCACCCAAATATCGTTTTTCGTTTGATGTTTTTTCATAGATTTTTTTGTGTTGAACGGAATTTTATTTATTTATAAGACAGCTAGTTAATCAGAGTTTTCATTCTCATCATTAAAATCGTCGATATTGGTCAAAATTCAGGAGATTGAGGCCCGTTTATTTCGACTGATTTAAATAGGCGCCACTGCTTAAGCCGTTCCTTACCCTATAACTTGTTTTTCCTTATTTCTCCATGATAGACAACTTTCAATGTTTAGGTACTCTTTTGTAGTTTTCAAAAAAAAATTAGAATAGCTTTTAAATAGCTTCTCAAAATTGAGTCGTGTTTCAAAAAACTAAAAAAATAGCACAAAATGTTTTGCCCATAGAAACATCTAGGTAAAGTTTTAGTCAAATCAAAAATGGTCGATTGAATTGATTGCCCGTCTTTTGTGGAATTGCATATTTACCAGCAAAGTCGCGCCAAATGACCTATGCGACCATTTTTGATTAGAATGAAACTTTGCAAATGCATTTAGCGTACTTTGGCATTTTTCATTGATGGAGAGTTTTTTCAGACCCATGAGTTATTTTCTAAAATGGCGTATGCATTTTGTCATAGATTTTATTCAAAGCATTGTAGCTCAGAAACCGTTTGTTGTATACAAAAACTGACTGAAAATGAGATGTAGGTAATAATTAGTGTCTCATAAAAAATAAAGTTAAGCAAAGCCGAGTGCTACATTCCGATTCGGAACCCGACCTTATATTTGTTACACACAGACTTCACAGCCACTTGTTTCGTGTACATCAGCGGTTCTCAACCTTTCTTTGTCCGCGTACCCCTCGGCGATATTTTTCATATCAATTGTACTGGCTTGGAATGTTCTCGCAGAGTGGGAGAGTGGTAGTGGTATATCATGTTGTGGAGGTCTAGATCAGGTTTCAAATTCAACTTGGTTTGTTTGATTGCTACAGTCATGTTTTAGGAACAACATTGAATAGAAAGTAAAGAATTACAAAGAAAAATGACTTTGTCCGCCATTACTGATTTTTCTTTCGCGTACCCCCTGAACTGCCTGTGATCGCATAACTGTAACATTCGACATTTTATGGATTTTGCGTTTTTTATTGGGACATGCTTAAAATAGTATGTACTTTTACATTTGAAAAAATATGCTAATGTTTGTTTGAAAAAAGTCGTAAAAAATACCAAGTTGTTTTGTCACATAGCGTAAATAACCGCATAATTGTAACACTACTTAACCTTTTCAACTTTTTTGTCATAAAAGCTTCCATCCAAATCCACTTCTGCATCCTTTGAAACTCGGAAGTTATTCTGGTCCGGTAGCCAACTACCGGTGATCCGTTTCTGATGTTCAGCTCATGCTTGTTGAATACAAGAAAAACTTCATTTCCACTGTAATTTATTCCAAAAGTAGCTTGAAAGTAACGGCATAAAAGTATCATTGCAAAAATTTCAACCAATTTGACTTCAAAAGTAGTGTTCAACGTTTACATAGTGTAAAGTAGTGCTTTCTTCGTGATACTAAGTTTAGTTGAACTGTCTATTTGCAAAAATATATTGGGAACAATGCATTTAAGGTCAAAATATAAAAGTGTCATTTGCTCGAACAACCAATTTTGCAAATGTTACAATTATGCGGTTATGGGCAGTGAAGGCTTTCGAGTACCCCCAGGGGTACGCGTACCCCAGGTTGAGAACCGCTAGTGTACATGATAATTGCATGGCTAGTGCTACAATTCTATACTGACACTAACAGTCTCTTCCGAGCCGAGACTCGAATCTACGATTACTAGCTTGTTAGGCCAGAGTCGTATCTCGAGACCAACTAGGAGATAAAAAATATACACTGTAACAAACTTTTTTGACTAAAAAATTGAAATAAACGATAAATTTCGATTTAAGGAAAAGAGTGGATTTTTTATAATTTTTTCAAAAAACACGCGACTCTTTTTCTATTTTTATTTTTTTATATCTATTTTTGCTACCCTGTGGTAGTAGACTTTCTAAATGCATCGGTTTCTGAGTTATTTTGGATTTAAGTTCGAAAAATTTTCAATATACAGGAAAATACAACTTTTTCTTAATTTATCCATGGTTTTCCAACAAAAACCATAAGTTCATTAGAATGTATGATCAATATTATACAATTCATGCTTTGACAATAAGACGATTGGGCGAACAGTGGTGGGAAAAATAATAGGTGTGAGCATTGCTTATAAATTCATCAAAATTCAACCTATCATGTACACTAAGGTCGCTTTTCACGCGATTTTTTTACGCGGATTCCGAAATTTAACCGGTTTTTTTTACGCGGATTCCGGAATTTACGCGGTTTTTTTTACGCGGATTTCGGAATTTACGCTGTATTTTTTTTGCGCGGATTTCGGTTTCCCTTCACTCGCAATGCAGAATTAACGCTGGTTTTTTACGCGGATTCCGGAATTTACGCGGTTTTTTTACGCGGATTTTTTTTACGCGGATTCCGGAAATAACGCGGATTCCTTAATTTCCGCGGCACGTATCCCTCGCGTAAAAAGCGACTTTGGTGTATAAGGCATATTCGAACGCAATATCTGTGTTAGATTATTATATTATAAGCAATGGATAGAACAACACTATCTGTCAAAAGTCATAGTATTTTGTCCGTGAGCAAAAAAAAAAAACTTATTGACAATATTTTAAGTGGAAAAAATAATTTGTTAATTGTAAAATATTGATTTACGGTTTTCTGTGAGTTGAAATAGTTAGTCTGTACTGATAAACTAACATTTCATAAGTTGGCTTTATAATATTTTGTTCGACGGTAAAGGGTAACGATACACATTTCAGCCCCGATACAAACAGCTGATCAAAAACTACAATATGAAGGTAAAACTTTCAAACCATTGGCTGCTCACAGAATATAGCTAGAAAATCTGTGAAATACCGGAAGAAATCAGAAACACGAGGGTGGAAAGGAAAACTAGTTCTAAAAATGCCACCGAATACTGAAATTGGTAAAAGAGATGGATTGCCTACATCACTTTACATTACTTTTCAGAAAAAACTCTTCCATCTGTGACTTAGAAATACTTAGTTTGCTAAGCCAAATTCGAGTGCAAAGTTTGAACGGTCAAATCAAAAATGGTCTTTAAATTTTTGCGTCTTTGCAGTGAACTTGGCAGGCATTTGCTCATTCGTTATCGGGCAGGAAGAAAACTAACATAAACAACCTAATTAATATTTGAGGGATTGCTGGTGAACGTTAACATCGAATGCACTGAAATAAATTCAATTTAGAACTAACTCAGGGCTGAAAGTGGTCAAACTGGTAAGAAAAAGTGACTTTAGTGACCAAAATTTCGAAAAAAGTGACTTCAAAGCTTGAAAAAAGTGACCAAAAAGAGACTTAAAAACTTGAAAAAAAAGTGACAGAACGTTACGCTAAAATATGAAAAACGTTGATAAACCGATAAAGCTAAAAGCGGTGATGACAATTCAACAATTCAGGAGGCCTCTCAGTATAAAATAGCAGAGATAAAAGACACTAGAGAGCATTTCCAATTTAAAGCAAAGAGAATCGAATCCAACACAAAGGAAAAAGCTGTTTTTGCTCTGCCAATAAAAAATTTAAAAAATATCCGCTAAAGCGTAGTTTTATACTATTTTCCGATGAGTTACTTATTGTTTCATGAGAAAAAAATATTTGTTCCTTAACTAATGAACACTTTCCAGATTTTCTAATGTTATCTAAGGACCCTAACCCTGTAAAACATTGAATAAGGAAATTGAAAAACTAACACTTGCATAAACTTGCACCAGGGCCGGATTTACGATTGTGGGGGCCCGGGGCCCAGTTATAGTGCGGGGCCCCTAAAAAAAAACATTTTTTTCATCGTACGAGGTAAAAACATTTATTTGCTATTGAAAAATTACCAAAAATTTGTTAGAATTTTCTCTTAAGCCCTATTTAGAGTTCCAAGCGAGGTGAAAATCTCATGCAAAACGTTCATTTTTTCACGCTCGTGAAAAATGCAACCTGCAAGAATTTCACTTCGCTTGGAACTGTAAACAAATTCGATCCAGCGAAATCAAAGGTTGTGGATCTCATCTTTTTCACTTGTGTTTATTTTTTTCCCGGATGCAAACGCTAGTGAAAAAAGCAGCAGCAAGCGAAAACTTGCGTGCGTTTCTATTCTGTCAGTTGCAGCCAATTTTCACTTCGCTCGGAGTGTAAACTCGTGAGTTTCGCTTCACTTAAACTGTAAACTGCAGACTGGTGAAATACCTGCGTGTAGAGCGGGGGCCTAGTGTGGTTGGTAACGTCTCTGCCAACCACGCTTGACGCCTGGGTTCGAATCCCACCGCCGACATAGACATCCACTCACAACCAACCCAACTGGTCTAGATTCAATCCTAGCCGACACCGGGAGATTTTCTGAGGCGAAAAATCTCTGGGATCACGCCTTCCATCGCATGAGGAAGTAAAGCCGTTGGCGCCGGTCCGTTAATAAACGGGTCGTGAGTTAGGGTCCTGGGTGTGGAGTCGCCTCCCTGGGCGTCGGTGATTGGCCACAACAGTGGCGGAACTAGACCGACGGAAAATAAGCGAGAATAAAAAAAAAAAAAAGAAATACCTGCGTGTTCCACAAACGGGTTTTCACGACAGATTTCGCAAGCGAAAATTTACGCCTTTTTACTTGTCAAATGTTTCACTTCGCTTGGAACTGTAAACTATGCTTTACGAGTTTTTTTGCAGAAAACTTATTGATTAAATAATCAACATTCAACTCTTTCAGTATACTCGTACTCGAAACTTAATAATGCTAAGTTTGACTGTCTTTCATTATTCACAGTGGTACGCACTGTGCGGTATTTTTAATAAGTTTAATCTTCGATTTTTTTTCTTGATACCTAAAAAAAAACTACCGCAATTTGAAAAAATTGCGATCCACAGGCAAAAATTTGCACACAATTTGAGAAAGACTGCGCAAATATAAGACGACTCTGACAATAATAGAAACTAGGAAAAATACTACGCACATCTGCAGGTCAATAAAATCTGCACACGAACTCAGAAAATCTGCATTTTGCAAAGCACATTTGGTATCCCTGATTCGGACAAGTTAGCAAAAGCAATGCATTAAAAACTCGTGGGTTATTTTCTTTCTCTGCTTCACTTCCCATGTGCGTTGGTTCGATTCAAATGGTGTGTTAATGTGTGTCATTCCAAGAGAATCCAAGGTGAACTCTTATGGATGTAGTTGTGATATTGGCGCTCGCGAAAAAATAAAACTGAAAGAAAGTGTCAGATTGAAATGTTCTGTTCAAATTTTCTTACTGTAAATCAAACTTTTGATTGAATCTCATTTTTTAAAAAAGAAAAAATCTTTTTCTTGATTTGTGGGGGCCCCAAAAATGTGGAGGCCCGGGGCCCGGGCCCCCTGGGCCCCCCCATAAATCCGGCTCTGCGTACAACCAACTTTTCATGATGCAGCCGATCGATTATGGTGCCAATGGAATTTATAGGAACGAATTGAGCTTCGAATTTTTTCTTCGGTCAAAAAAAATAAACCTTTGATCACTACGAACGCGAAAAAATCCCATTGAGCTGAAATTTTTCATCCAAAGGTGAGAACACGAAACTTTGAGCTCTACCGCTAAACGAAACTCGAAGGACTATATTTTTCTCAGACATTCCATTGGCCTCAGCTAAAAAGTTCCCAGAAAGTCGATTTTTTTCAAAAAAATAAAAAAAACTCATAGACATTTTGATTATTTTATTATTTTAATGCAAGACATTTAGCATAAAAAATATATTTCGACACATTCATGCAAATTTTTTGCTTCGGAAAGTCGATTTTCGTCTCTAATGTTTGGTTCTGAAATGAATTGACTTGGTACTTAGAAAATTATCGAGCTTGGAGAGTGAATGGAGGATTTGATTACAATTGCTGAGATTTTTTTTTTTTCATCTAAAATTGCTGAGATATTCATGACAATCAGTGGCAAAACGCTGGGTAACACCCGAGCGGAAAATTTGCAAGTCAACACCCTCCCTTCAGGTTGCAGTAAAATCATCTTGTAACCAGTAATTGTAATTTATTATATTTTCAAATGAACAGCATTTAAAGCAAAGCAAAGCCTTGGTGCTACATTCCGTATCGGAACCGACTTTCTGTTTATTTTACATAGACATCGCAGCCAACTGGTTTAGTGTACAGGACGATTGCGGGTTTAGCGCTACGATCCTACTGACACTAATATTCTCACCCGAACCGGGATTCGAACCTGCGACGACTGGCTTGTTAGGCCACCATCGTATCTCAAGAACAGCTGGAAGGGAATAACAGCATTTAGCAGTTTAATACAATTTCATGTTTTAGCCGATTTTGACACGTCTTGGCAACAGCAGATTGTCCGTTAACATCATCAAAATCAGTAGAGTAACACGGTCGTTTTCAATTGACAATTGGTAATTGATAGCACTGCACTGGTCGACAGAAGCGAAGGAAAATTTCTCTAAACTTTAACTGGAAAAATGAAAAAATTATAACTTTTTTAACCGTTCTACAGAGGAGTAACTCGAGTGAAAACCAGGCCAAATTTATTTTCGCTGCTATTTGGCAATATTTTGGGTAATATTTGATTGTGAAGCGAAACTCTGTTTGGAGCATGAGTAAGAGACCCATTAGGTATTTTATTTTTTTCTATTTCCCATGTACGCGTAAGCTCTTAACGTCAAAATTTGTTAAAAATAGCATTTTTCAAACGGGTCGCAAATGTCAATCCGGACGTTTCCGGATGAGAAACTAAAAAGAATATGCTCGTGATGAACTTTCATTCCCACGAAGTTTATATGATAGGATTCCACGGAATTTTTACCTTTTTTTGATATTGCAAAAGCTTGAAAATACAGAAAAATCACTAATTTCGAAAAGTTTTTAAGAGTAGTTATAGTTTTTTAGTACCGGAATTTCTATCAACCGGTTTACTGGAATTGAACATAGAGAACTCATTTACTGCAAAATATTGATCAAATGTCATTTTTTTGACGCCTGGCACAAGTTGTTAGTATAAATGATTCGATTCCCAAAAAAGAAGCTTGAAAATTTGTCAATGTTTACAGCACTCTCAGCATATGTAAATGCAGTTAAAACTTAATCGAGTGATTCCATTTCGTAAAGCATTTATTCAAGCTGCAGAAAAAATATAGCGGCACCAAAAAGCCTAGAAAAACTTTTTTCTTATTTTGGCCAGCTTTTTGTTCTAGGCACTCCTCTGGTCGTTTCTAAAAGTTTTGAGGCCCCTAGTAAATGTAGAAGTGCATCAAAACGCCGCAGAATAATTGCTCGCTGGGTTCGTCGCTTCTACGTTCGTTGCTTACGGGAAAACTTATTTAAATCTCTGAAAAAGTTATCTTTGCTAGGAGCATCAAAATTCAAAGGAATGGTTGAAAAGTTAGAATCTTTAATTTTTTCCAATTTTGAACAAAACCTGTGTTTACCAGTTTAATTATTCTCCCTGACGGCACCCATGAAGATGACATTCATGAGAAATATTCTCATTGATTACACGCATTTGACCTTCGTTTTTCAAAAATTGAGAATTAGGCAAGGTAAACTTTACTCGAAAAAGAGGAAAAAATAAAAAATTGTCGACATTTAAAATTTTATCATGATGGCTAACTTATTGTACATAATGAACCATTATTAAATTCGATTGAGCTATTAAAGTCAATAGCATAAAATCATTGCCTATATCGTCGTAGGACGTTGTTAATGTGTGATACTTCTTTGAAACGATTCCCTCTTTTTTCTCCGAGATCGTCCTTTAGGTTGAAAATTACAAAAATATGTTTTTAGCAAGTGTAAACAGTCAACATTTCCGTATAGCTTGAACATTACGTTTAGAATGCGACACGACTTCAACTGAGGCGTATTTGCAGTCATTTTTTTTTTGTTTTTTGAAGAAATAAATCTTATCTTCAACTTAGCCAAAACCGTTCTGGCTTTTAAAATATTCTTAATCATCCATTACCATTCACCAATTTTACTATTTTTTTTTCAAAAGTTATTCGTGACTCAAAAAAAAAAATTATACCGCAGAAAAATATGTTTAGCCTAGAGGAACATCTGTGCAAAGTTCCAGCCAGATCAAAAATGACAATTGAAAAAATATTAAAATTTTCCTATGTTGCTAGTATTGCTCAACAGCAATATCAATATCACAGAAATATACCTCTTGTATGAGTATCCTTGTATACGAATCGGCACGGTGATCCTAACTGGATCTTTAGAAAGAACAAAGTCAATGATCCTTGCGCACTCTAATAAGATGGATGAAAATTGAAATCATTCAGCACAAGCTACTATAGAGCTCTAATGTACAAGATTCAGTGGTGATTGATTCAGCAATTTGAAAACAAATGAAGTTTGCGACCGCTTTCCTTAACCACGCCTCTGGAGTCAATGTCAATGTCAATGTCAAAGTCAATGTCACAGAAACACGCTCCATACTCGAACAGAGAACAAATTTAGTTGACACGACAAGAACTGTACAAAAAAGTCCTGGATTGCATAGTTGAACGCAAGATCAGTTCCAGTCGCTTATCAAGTCCATATTTCGTCAAGCTTTTATTTTATTTTTTTTAATAAGGGGATTGTTAGTAGTTTAGGTATTTATGATAAATATTAGTATAATGAGTATGTGTGTCCAATCACAAATGGTGATTTCTCAACACTAAACATCGCAACCCCTGAAGCAGAGTTAGAATTCGATAAATATTTCATTCGTTAGGAAAACTGTAAAGTCAGCCTTGTGTGTAACTATTTAGTCCTCAATTTGTTTTATCAAAAAATACATCAAATTAAAAATAGTTATAAATAGTAAAATAAATAGTAAAACTTGTTTTGAATTGTTCTTTTTGAATCAAACAGTTTCTAACATGCATATATGAATTTATGATTGATTCTTTCACTAAGGTTTTATTGAAATCATTGGCAACATTCGTTCCCAAATTATAGACCAAACGAACTGCACCCTAAACGGACCGCAACAGAACAATAAACAATATCGTACGCTAGCCTGGAGGGCTAATGCGGTCTCGATCAACTAGATTATGAGTTGAGAGAATTCGTTACCGATATTGTTTTTGCAACATTTTGCATGTTGTAGGATAAGTACAACGATACACCGTGCCCCAGTGCTGAGTTGAGAAAATTTCCAGCTCGAAAAGATCCTCGACCTGATCGGGATCGAACCCGACATCACAACCGTGTGGGAGAGCTAGCCGACCGACATCGCTAACCACAGAACCACGAGGACCAGGCTCGTTCCGATTTTCAGTCAGACCGGACAAGACCAAAATCCAGACCTAACTTTTCGTTCCGATATCGAGCACTTTAACACTTGCGTACCCAACCCCTCCGCAGCCGAAAAAATGAAAATTCATTTACCTGCCCGTCCGCGAGATTTAAACCGATTTTGATCGAACCTTTTTCAAAAGATCACAAATTTATCATAGTTTTTAGGACAGTAGAAGACATTTCGAAATTTTCCGTTGTTCCGGATTTATCGAGGGGAACCGTGGGGTAAGTACCCTTCCAGAGACACAGGCTAGAATAAAAATGGTAGCGAAACCTTGCTTGCGACTTATCAAACTTTAAGTTTTTGAAAGCAACACTATTGGCGATCGGTATTTGGCCGTATAAGGAATTGCATTCAAATCTTTTATGTTAAATTCAATTCACTCTCCCGTTTCGGAAATTTTTTCTTAGTGCCAGAAAGTCGGTTATTCCTGAAATTTTTTTTTTTGAGAGAACAGATCTTGTCGTATCATGCATATCTTCTCTACTATATAAAAATGGAATTCCGTAACGCCTGATCTTATTGATATTATTCCCTTCGTCTTTGAGGTGTACAGGAACTACGTAAAACATGCACAATTATGACTTTTTGTGCTGAATTTGCCTCTAAATCAAAATTTAAAGCGATGACATATGATTCTTTTTTGATCAAAATGTTTTTCAATCTTCAAAAAAGACTTTTGAGGAAAAATTATTAGTATCTGATTACTAAAACTTGAGATATTATTCACAAAACTACGTAAAACATGAAAAAACTATGACTTTTTGTGCTAAAATTGCCTCTAAATCAAAATCTAAAGCGATGACATGTGATTCTTTGTTTATTAAAATGTTTGTCAATGTTCAGAAAAGACATTTGAAGAAAAATTATTAGTATCTGATCACTCAAATTTGAGATATTATTCACAAAACTACGTAAAACATGCAAAATTATGACTTTTTGTGCTGAGTTTGTCTCTTAATCAAAATTTAAGGCGATGACATATAATTCTTTTTCAATTAAAATTTTTGTTTATGTTCATTAAAGACATTTGAGGAAAACTATTAGTATCTGATTATTAAAACATGAGATATTCATTCACAAAACTACGTAAAACATGCAACACTATGACTTTTTGTGCTAAATTTGCCTCTAAATCAAAATTCAAAGCGATGACATATGATTCTTTTTACATTAGAATGTTTGTTAATGCTCAGGAAAGACATTTAGGGAAAAATATTTAGTATCCGATCACTAAAACTTGAGATATTATTCACAATACTGCGTGAAACATGCAAAATTATGACTTTTTATACTTAATTCGTCTAAAAATCAAAATTCAAAGCGATGACATGTGATTCTTTTTTCACTAAAATGTTCGTTGATGTATAAGAAAGACATTTGAGGAAAAATAACAGGTATCTGATTACTAAAACTCGAGATATTATTCACAAAACTACGTGAAACATGCGAAATTAGGACTTTTTAAACTGAATTTACCTCTAAATGAAAACCCGAAGCTGTGATTTGTGATTTTTTCTATAATAAAATGTTCGTTGATGTTCAAGAAAGATATTTGAGGGAAAATTGATAGGTATCTGATTATTTAAAATTTAAATATTCTTCACAAAACCACATGAAAAATGCAAAACCATGATATTTTAAGCTCAATTTGTTTCACAGCTATGATATATGATTTTTTTCACTAAAATGTTTGTTTATGTTCAGGAATGAATTTTGAGTAAAAATAACACCATGTAAAAAGTGATGATGGACGTATAAGATGTGAAATATTTTAAGAGTGAGTTGCGTTAATAAAGCAATGAATTATACAAAATGATTCCTTATTTTGAAACCTTTGATCCCGAGCATCGCCGGGAACGTTCAACTAGTCTGAGATATTTGGCATCAAAAATTTTATTCAAAAAGCAGGGCTGATGAGGGCTGGTCAAGTTGGTAAAAAAGTGACTTTAGTGACTATTTTTCGGAAAAAAGTAACTTTAGTGACTATTTTTCGGAAAAAAAGCAACTTTAGTGATTTTTTGATGAAAAAAGTGACTTTTGAGTGACCAGCTTAAAAAAAGTGACCAAGTCACTAAAAAGTGACCAACTTGCAGCCCTGCTCACTGTGTGAAAAGTCCCAGACTTCTCCCCGATGGTCTCGAGGTACGATGCTGGCACAGAACAGATATGCAACTTCGAACAAAACTCTGCAGCAAATTGATGCCCAAGCTTTCGCATTCATTTTTTGCTGTTCCATCCTACATCGATTTTACAGTGCATCGTTCGAACAGTTCGCTCCAATAGTTTGAACATGCACCAAAAAACTATTTTTTTGCTTTAATAACCAGGCAAAAAGGTGATCTTGAATAGTTGAATCTATCAAAATCAAGTTCACAGGACCGACCGCACTTCACACAGGACCGCATTCAAGAGATCTTCGAAGTGGAAATTCAGTAACAATTCACAATCAACGTCAATAGAACAAATTAAACTAAAAATCTTTCAACCATTCAAACATTGTCTAACAAATTTTCTTGGTTCGTACACCTCACGACTGTTGAAACTATTTTAACCTGTTAGTTGATTTACTTGAATATTTTCGTTGGGCTTGGAAACCGAAATTCTCGACCAACGACAATATTTTTTTCTCGTACCGTTTTTTTACTTAACATTGCTAGAAATGCATAACAGAGTACCAGCACTGCCTACGACATCAGGTACAATATAAAAAAATAATTGTCGTTAGTCAAGATATTCAGTTTTCAACTTGGGCAACAATGAAATTCATTAAAAATATATCTACATAAAAACCGTTGCACGTATGCGGGTGGCACTGTACGTTTATCATGAAAAGGCACCCTCGCTATACCAGCACCGGGGAGAACAAAGGATTCTCTCGACGAAAAAGCGGCGAGAGCTCATACGGTCCTTTTGTTGAATGAATGGAATATAAGCGTGATGAAATTTCGAGTGTAAAATGCATTCTCTCCACCGCTTGATGTCGATACTTAAAACAAAGAGATTCTGTCTCGTTTTTGGTTCTTCAGTTGAACAGATGTGATGCTGGCCTAACAAGCCAGTCGTCTTAGGTTCGAGTCTCGGCTCGGGTGAGACTGTTAGTGTCAGTAGGATCGTAGCAATTGTCCTATACACTAAACAGTAGGCTGCGAAGTCTGTGTATAAAAAACAGAAGGTAAAGTTTCGAATCGGAATGTAGCACCAAGGCTTTGCTCTTTTGCGTGAAAAGTCCACAGCCACCGAAATTTTCCCTGATTACTTTTCAAATCTCCTAATATTTCCTGATTTCCCTGATCAAAAAATTAAATCACTGATTTCCCCTGATTCTCCCGGTTTTTCCGTTAATCGCCACTCTTGTAATGCTCAATCCAATCCCACTCGATTTTCTCAGCGATGGCTGAATCGATTATCATGAAATCAGTTGCAAATGAAAGGTCTAGTTGCCTCATAACACTCTATTTTATTGCAATCGGGCAATTAGTTTGTCAGTTATGTATCAAAGAGTAGAACCCAAGGAAATTAATTATCTCAGAAACTATACAATCGATTTAAAAAAAAAGAATAACGAATGAACGGGTTGTCTACAAAACCCATAATAAATGAAAATTATAATGATTGAGCATGTGGTTCAAAAGTTATCAAAAGAAACGTCTTCTGGAGACTATTTAATCCCACTTATGTTTCTCTGAGACAGCTGGTCTGATTTACGCAAAATCAGTATCATATGGAAGGTTTACTTGCCCCATAAGACTCTCTTTTTTTTGCACTCTTACTACTACTACTTACTAGTTTGTCGGTCAAGTTATGAAAAGGAACATATTCCGAAGATTACTTAGACTCACTCAATTTTCTCAGAGATGGCGGGACCGATTCCCTCGAAATTTGTGTCAAATGTAAGGTCTAGTTGCCTCATAACACCCTATTGAATTTTATTGTAATTAGACTCAAACTTTGTCTGCAATGTATCAAAATGTAAAAATCATGAAACTCCACTATCTCAGAAACCACACAACCGATATGAACAAAATTGATATCAAAAGGACGGGCCATCTTCAAAACCCTTAACTAATGAATTTTGTAATGCTTCAAAAGTTATTAAAAAAAACCTTAATTAATCCACCTAGCGGTCAGACTCAGCCTTTCTCATTCAAACTTATTATTTGTAAAAATAGATTCACATGAATGCTTAAATCCAAAAAGGTATATTCACTCTTTGGGTTCTAAAATATTGATGTTGTAATTAAAGTATAAAATATGAAATTTGACGTAATGTTAGTGCTTCAGAAATAGCGAAATATAAGAAATGACTCTTAATTCTGAACAATTTAATCACAAGCGATATCGGGAACGTTCAAATAGTACGATACCACATTTAAATCATGTTGAGGCCATATATATTGATCGAAGCAGCTTTAGTGTTGAATAGTCTTTGAATTTCTTTTCTTTACAAAACTTTTGAACAGTATATCAAATTTTTATGAAGTTTGTTATTTGTAAGTTTGAGAGATGACTCGTTTGTATGACACTAGTTATGTTCAAATAAGTCGTGTAATACTTGAGATAATAGACTTTCGTTGTTTTACAAATTAAAACATAACGGTTGCTTAAGTTTGATTACAATCAAATGAAAAGGGAACGTATGGGGGAGCCAAACTTTGAAACCACGTGTTCAATCATAATTCATCAGTATATCCCTCACTAGCCCGTTCATCTGATATCAATATTGTTCAGATCGGTTGTGTAGTTTCTAAGATAATGAAGTTTCGTGATTTTCACATTTCAATACATTACAGACGAAGTTACAGTCCGATTACAGCAAAATTCAATAGGGTGTTATGAGGCAGCTAGACCTTTCATTTGACACTAATTTTGTAGAAATCGGTTCAACCATCTCTGAGAAAAGTGAGTGAGTTTATGTAGTCTTCGGAATATGTTCCATTTCATAGCTGGATTTCACATTTTTAAACATAACAGGAAAAGTAATAATCCGTTCGCAAAAAAAATCATTAGGGTCTTATGGGGCAACAAGACTTTCCATATGACACTGATGAGATTAAACAGTCTCCAGAACACGTTTCTTTCCATAACTTCTGAACCATATGTTCAATCTTCATAAAATTCAAAAGTTGAGGGTTTTTAGGTAGCCCGTTCATTTGAAACCAATTTTGTTCAAATCGGTTGTGTAGTTTCTGAGATATTGATGTTTCGTGATTTTTACATTTTGATACATAACCTCTAAACTAGAAGTCAAATTACAATAAAATTCAATAGGGTCTTAAAGGGCAACTAGACCTTTCATTTGCAATTGATTTCATTGAAATCGATTCAGCCATCTCTGAGAAAATCGAGTGAGATTGGGAGAGCGTTACACACACACACATGCAGAAAATGCTCAGCTCGTCGAACTGAGTCGAGTGGTATACGCAAGCTTAGGAGAATGACTGGAGAGCGACTGACGACTTTTCCCTCTCTTCACTCTAACAGCCTCATGCATGCGCTATTCATGAGAGCTCACATACAGCTACAGCTCAAACAAGGCAAAGAAACGGTGTTGTGTTGCGTACGACAGCTCATTCTTGCGCATGTATTTTGTTCGTTCGGACATGACAGCCTAGTTTGCTCATTTTGAGGATGTCCTGTTCCTGTTGACAGCCTGCTGATCGGCTGCGGCTGTCGTCGACTTGCTTTTTCGTTCCTCCTTTTTTACAGGCCGGTGGCTTATTGAATACAAAGCAAACCGTTTCCATTGTTGATATTATTTCCCACGTAAGAAAAAACGTGCTTCGCACCATCTCTCTTTCATTCTTTCATCGAATTTAACGAAATTCAAAAGTTAAGGGTTCTGGGGACAGCCCAATCATTTGAAACCAATTTTATTGAAATCGGTTGTGCGGTTTCTGAGATATTGATGTTTCGTGATTTTTACATTTTGATACATAACCTCTAAACTAAAAATCCGATTACAATGAAATTCAATAGCAACCTATGGCGCAACTAGACCTTTCATTTGCATTTAATTTTATGAAAATCGGTCCAGCCATCTCTGCGAAAAGTGAGTGAGAAAAAAAAGTTGCACATACACACACACACACACACACATACACACATACATACATACATACAGAAAATGCTCAGTTCGTCGAAAGAAGTCGAGTGGTATATGACATTCGGCCATTGGGACCACTTTTATACCTTCGGTTTTTCCAGTGATTGCTATACCTTTCTAGGAGAAAGGCAAAACGTGTTTCGAAGACTTTTTAAAGTCACTCCTTTTGCAAAAAACTGCTGAACTGATTCTAACAATTTTAGTGTCAAATGAAGGCTTAGTTGCCCTATAGGTTCCCATTTCATATTTCGGGACTCAAAACCTACTGGAAGACAAAGATTTGTTCGTCAAAACATTTGATTGGTTTTATTCCTAGATAGTGACCACGGTGCTCCCACAGACCGTTATTATAAAAAAAAATGCACCAAAGAATCTGAGTACACCATTCGATTCGTTTTGACGTCCAGAATGTCTGGTCAAAATTCCAAAATCATCGTACGGTACATTTTTGAGTAATGTCCTTTTGAAGGTTTTTTTTTTCTCATCTATCTTTTGAAGGTTGTAAAGTACAAAAAAGTGATATAAAAACGACGAAATACTTATTGTAAAGCACGTTTTTCAACCATCATTTTATGAAATAACTTCCAAAATAGTTTCTACACATTCCAAGGGTTATATTTCAAGACAATAACAATTGGTGGAAAGATTTATTTGAAAATCCCTCAGTGCACAGTGGTCTAAACTCGAAAAATCGTGATCGTCCTAGATTTGACTATGAAAAATTGATTTTATGTACTCAATGTCTTCAGCAAAATCGTTCCATAAAACAAGGCCTTACTTTTGGCGTTTTTAGTTTTTCGATCAATCCACCTAACAGTTAGACAAAAAAAATATTTTTCCAAGTTTCAATATACCTGTTTGCTTCCTTCAGCAAAGTTGCGAAAAATTTAAATAGAAAAACAACTGCTGAATACTGCGATGTCCTATCTGTACGTTGGACACGACAAAATATAGTTTTTTGTGAAACACTCCTTCTTAAAATCAGTTTTTTGTCTATAATTTTGTCTGTAATGGTCAAATCATATATATATATATATATATATATATATATATATATATATATATATATATATATATATATATATATATATATATATATATATATATATATATATATATATATATATATATATATATATATATATATATATATATATATATGTATATATCGATAAATATAAGTATAAAATACATAATTAAATATCAAAATATGTTTCTTTGAATTGCAGTTACAAAAGCTGGTATTATAGGGTTCGTGAAAAGTAACTTTGGAATGCTGGTGGAAGTTTCAGACTCCCTCTGGATGCTTTTGAGAACCAACCTAACTCTGTTAGCATCTGCGGTTGGAACATTAGTTTCAGTAATCTTAGGTGGCGGACATGCCGTATTAAAATTTCTTTTTCATACAGTACGTTTACGGAATCTAAAAAAAAGGGGCGTTCCTTAGCAAGCTTCTCCGATTTGGCTGAAAATTTGCATTGGTACCCCTAAAAAAGAATATGTTGTTACACATTGTGCCGTATGAATAGCTGAAGAGGTTGTTTATAAGACACGACCACCAGATTACCGTTGAATCATGACCACTGGTCTAATGTCAATATATTTTTCGCAATGGGTTTGAGAATACACTCGATTGGATTTAATGCTGTTACGCCTTAAATTTCATGATAATTTTCTTTCAACTTTCTTTTTTTTAATTGATTGGTAACCTTGAAGAGAAGTGTTGAATTTGGATTGCCATTTACCAATGACACGAGATGATTCCAGTTCTCTTGTTATAGCCACTCCGCACACACTACAAGCAAGCAAACAAGACAACAATATTAGCACACGCTACCGGCACACTCTTATAGCGAATTTCTTTATTCCACTGTGTGCGGGCAAAACTGCCGAGGAATAATGAAACGTCATCGCCATTTAAGACGCAAGTAAGAAAAAGATGCCAGATAATTGTTTACGAACTTAGCACGTGCGGCGGTAGGTTGAAGCTGACAAATTTTACAGTGCGCTTCGAGCAGCACGGCAGGTCTAAACTGGGTAAAAATCGAGCGAATAAAGAACGATTTTAACAGCAGTTAGTGCGCTTCCAGGTCAAAACGAGGTGAGCGGTGGAATTAAGAAATTCGCTATTAGCTTTTAGCAGTGGCCGGAAAGGCGAAAGTAAACGCGACGCGACATATTCGGACAAAATTATTAACATGTCCGGACATGTTTATCAATGCTTTACGGCGCTGCGATCCGTCAGTTGATTCGTGTAGAACGCTGCGATTGAGAGAGTTGCCTGCCTTGGGTGTCCCAAAGAAAATCGATGTTGAAAAAGTCAAGGTGCTCAGCCCTAAATTGGAAGATAATGTAGTTTATAGAATTTTTGTAGAACATTTTGACTTTATAAAAAGTTGTTTTCAGGTTGCCCAAACATGATTTATGAAAAAATTACTTTTTTAAGCTACAAGCCCACTCTTTTGCACTCTTTTCAATTCTGTTCGATTCCTAAATTTTTCCATATATTTTTTTATTTTGGTAGGGTAGTTTTTGACTATTTTGCATGGTTTTAAACCAATCGCGTTTGACTCACAGAGCCCATTGAACATCACAAAAAAGGGATATTTTTTATAATTTTTAGATAAAACCCTTAAAACACATTTAAAAAAAATTGATCAAAAATCAAAATTTTCATTGCAAAGTGGGATTCAAGTCGAAAATTTACATGAAAAAAGGTCCTTGATATCTTATCGAGGGGCTGATATTAGCATTTTTTTTTATGTGATGGGAAACTATACATTTTAACAAATATGTTAAATAACTGTTTTATTTTGGGAGATAAAAAAAACAATGTTCAGAAAACAAATACATTTTTGGATGGCTGATATTTTGTTAGAAGGTTTAAAAATTCGAAAAAACCTGCGAAAAAAGTTAGAACGAAAATTGTAATTTTTAGTGCCTTCTAATAGAAAACTCAATGTTGCTCATAATATATAAGAGATGTCTTCGATAAAGTTTCTTGTTTTAAGATAACCTAAAACTTTGTTAAAGACACCTTGCGTCTATCTCATTGTGATTAAACAGTAAATTTTTTATCTCACTGGATTGATCACCCATCTCTCTACATTAAAAGATGCATTTTTGAATATCCTGAAACTTGTCCATACCTTATGGCTATAATCAACAATTGAGTCACTATCTAGGAAATTATACGCACAAACGGCGAAATAAAACACTGTGCAATGGAGATATTTAGCTTTAGTGGCGTTTTTCACAAAGTGCATGGTTTTCCATCTCATGCAAAAACGCCAATATCTCAGCCCCTCAATAAGATATCAAGGGTTTTTTCACGTAAATTCTCGTCTTGCCTTCCGCTTTGCAGTAAAAATTTCAGTTCTTGCTCAAAAAAATTTCTCATACGTGTTTTGAAGGGTTTTATCTAAACATTATGAAAAAAAACTTTTTTATGATGTTCAATGGGCTCTGTGAGTCAAATAATTGAATTCGATGCTGAACCAAATCATGCAACAAATTAAAAAACAACCCCACAAAAATAAAAAAAAAATATATGGGAAAATGTGGGAACCGAGACGTCATCTTGAATTCCAAGATGGTGACTTCTGGTTTCCGGAACACAACCTAAAATGGCCGAATACCAATATGAGTGTTTCAGGGATCGGGATGATGTGCAGGCACCAGAAATAAACTCTAAACGCGATTTTTAAATTCAATATGGTGACTTCCGTTTTCTGGAAAACATCTAAAATTGACAAAATACCATCGCATATGAGTATGATGCCAAGAGACCTGAATACGACACCAGACGAATTAGAAGTCACCATCTAGAATTTGAAAATGGCGTCTGAAGTCGATTTCCGGTCTCAGGGCGTAATTTGATTTTTAACTACTTCGGCAGGGGTTTTCTTCGTCATATATTTCTCATTAGAATGAAGCAAAAATTAAGACGAAAAAAAACCCCTGACGAACTAGTCCCTCACCCTACCTAGTATTTGATCACATTTTGTTGTTTTTCAGAAAGCAAAAGTCGCCTTTTGGAATCGAAAATGATGTCTGGGGTTGTTATCCAGACCGGAAGTCGCCATCTTGAAATTCAAAATGGCGTCTGGGCCTATTTCCGATCTGTGGACATCATCCCAGTTGCAAGAATTAATATTGGATGGTATTTGGCCTTTTATTTTTCAATGTTTCTTTGGCTTCTAGAAGCCCTTATCTATTCCGGAAGGACTATTTTGAAAGCATATCAACAAAATTATTAAAATGGTTGTAAAATTCCATTTAAAAAATCATGAAACCATAATATTCCTCAGTTTCGGAGCAGATCCGCATATCACTAGTTATTTTTGAGTCATTTCTGTACAAAAACATCGTTATTAAACACATTTTTCATTACGGTTAATGGCACTTAGTGCGTACTTTTGCCCCGCGGCTTATGCGTACTTTTGCCCTACAATGAGTTTTCCAACTGGTTTGAGTTTTATGACATACGTTAAAATATTTTAGGCAAATTAAATTCACCCTACAAACCACAATTATACAAGAGTTTTCTGGGCTCTGTTGTTTTCGAGTTTCTGAAGTTTCCGAATAGGTCAATCATAGTTCCCAAAACTAAGGAAATTAGATCAAAACAGCTCAAAAGACAACTTCCCTCATAGCTTCGCCCCATTTGAATGGAATCTTATGTGTTTACATGTAAGGGTGTGCGAAATTTCGAGTTTCACGAAATTTAACGAAATTTATCGAAATTGAGAACACATTTTTCAAATAAATAGATACACATTACGATTTCTGAACCCATTTTTCTGCTGTTATAAGCTCTAATTAAGGTCCGCAAATGCTTCAAAGCTTTGACCGTATAAAGTTTAAAAAATTCTATAGTTTACTATAATTTTCCTAATTTCAGGGATTTTCTTGGAAATTTTCCACTCAAATAAACTCAAAATATCTCTAAGCCTTCTGTTCAAATATGAATCAATAAAAAGATTTGCTTAAAATTTATGAATTCTAGTCATTTTTGAAGAATTTCGAGAAAAATTTCGTTTAATTTCGGGAACCTCGAAATTTCGCGAAATTTTGCATAGCCTTATTTACATGTGTGATTAACTGACGTTATAATACAGCAAATTCATACAATGTTGCTAGTTTATTTTGTTCGTATGCTTCGTAAAGGCCAATGCGTACTTTTACCCCGTGCCTACTTTTGCCCCTCACTACTCTGTGAATTTTTTTGAAAACGGATATATAATGCCCTTTGGCCTAAAACGGAAAACGTGATAGAAATGAGGTCGATGCTTGTACCGTTTTGAGTACTAATTAAGAAAGGCATCCCGCGTAAAAAACGTGTGAAAAAGGACCTTACTGTACTCAAAAGTACACCGTAAAAAATCTACACGTTGATATAAAGTGATTTGCTGTTGAATTTTCACTACTTGCCTAACATTTCAATTTGAAATGTCGATCCATTGAATTAGATGAAACAAACCTACACATTGATATAAAGTGATTTGCTGTTGAATTTTCACTACATGACATACATTTCAATTTGAAATGTCGTTCGCTTGAATCGGATGAATACAAAGTACAAGGATATCAATAGCAAAGCACTTCATTTTCATTTAGTTTTCATGTAGTTAGTAATATGCTGCGTTTTGAATTTGGAATGCTTATAACATTGATATCAACTTGCTATCGCATGAAATCTCAACTGATGGACTATGGATATCGAAAAATAATGATTTGTTTAAATTTTGGTCTTCATTGTTACCTTCATTATTTTATTAAACCTTATAACTACAAATAATCTTCATCAGAAAGTTATACAGTACCTTTAGATCAGCATCGGCCAGAGCCTCATCCGTTTGAATTGCACAAGACTCTAATGTTTTCGACGGGTTAAAAATGACCACAATCTCCTCGTCGGTTTCTTGGATGGAAGCAATATTGAGTTCGGTTAATAAGTTTATTGCCGCTGTCGTGTCCGTCGGATCAATCCCGTGTTCTGAAAACAAGCTGTTTATTATTTAAAATACTATTGTAATTATTCCATACTTACGCTCTAGAATAGGTATGACTTCATCCGGAAAAATATTTGTCTGCGTTTGAAGGGTGTTTATTTGGTTCGCCATCTTCGTTTTGTTTTGACATTCGTAGCGTGCAAAACAATACAATTGCATCACTTGAAAATCAATACGCATTCCCTTCAATTCGTAGTGCTTTGTTACAAATTAAGTTAAATGCAGAATCCTTTGAAAAAAACGTGCCCTTTTTTTACCGTGTACCTGTGTTTTGACCTGAAGGCATTTTACAGCAATATTGATTGTTCATCGGTAGAATTGTAACAGCGATGTTGATGGTCCATCGGCAGCGTTGTAATATTTCCTCGTCAGCGCAGAATTCGGACTTGCGTTGCCCTAAAATATGTCTAAAGATCAGTTTTCGGGTCTTAAGTCTTGTATCTTTACCGCCACCAGTACTAGAAAATTGTTTCCCCCAGCCGCAGCCTTTATCTTTATGCTAGCTCATTTTATGACATTCTTAAAAATTGAAGGGATTTTACGTTTTATTGTACGGAAACTACACATTGTATCGTGTTGCTGCTTGGAAAAAGTACCATCAACACGGGAAAGGATGGTAGCAAATAGCAGAAGTGCAGCATTTTTAGTCCCGCAACAGTATTTACCTCTGTTGCGTGGGCATCCTGGTGTCGATAAACTACAAGACATCAGAGCCTGCGACAAAGCTAGTCTACGGAAAATTCAGTCATTCTCTAATTATGGACACGGCAGTGAAATGTGAATTTGTTTTAATTTGAAACTAATCACGAGCTCGCTTTCAGTTCGTAATGGTTTGACAGGCTACATCCTTTTTTATGTTAGCTCATTCTACCAGATTCTCAAAAGCGAGACTAGACACTTGTCGCAAGATTTGCAACGATTCAGCGAGTGGTAGAAAAATCTCAACTACTTAAATTTCATAATTTTGGGGCACCAACGAATTTCACAATAGTAGCAACACTAGTAAATTTGTTCAATTTATCATAATTTCGGATTGCCATCTCTAGCAGAATCTCCTGTCATTACTAGTACTTCAAAATGTTTATAACAGCCGCCAGATAGACGGGAGCTTGAGAAATTAAAACCCAGCACGAGATGAACGGCACTATTTTCTTTCTTCGCTATATGTTGCCGTAAGACGTGATTCTACGTCAATAAAAAAGTTTACTCTGCTTCTGCCGTAAAATTTGCACGGGAAGATAAAGCAAACAATTTTATTCATACGGACTAGTGTTATTACGCAATAAATCGCAGAAACTTATTTCAATTTAAGGTGGTAGTGTGTAGAAGCCACCTCGTGGTCGACTACGAATTTTCAGCGCCACAAGATTCGAGAATAGTTAATGCGTTATCTATGAAAACACTAACCTATGTTCTCATCACCATAACAAACATAATGGTATGTTTTCACAAGTGATGCATTAACTATTACCGAGTGGTAAGCATTTGAAAATTCGAAGTCGACCACGTGATGGCTTGAAGTCGGCCATTTATAACTTCAACACACTTTCACCTTAAAGGCTCGTCTATTTGTTCACGCTAATCAAACCATTATCTTTTAGGAGTGCGCGAAACTGAATGTTTTATAATTTTTTATTACAGTTTCGCTATCTGCATATTTCAATATTGATACTAAAATACCGCCAGTATACTGTGCCAATCATCAAATATCTTAAATACCAATATAGTTCACTTACGTGAAATTATGAAGACAAATTGAAAATGACAGAAGCGTTAGTCACCTTTTCGACCGCTAGGTACGCCACTGCTGATTTTGTTCTACACAACATGCGAAAAGAGTAACTTTTGACAATAATATTACCCTAATGGGCGCACTGAAAAAAATGCACATTTTATTGTGAAGTGGATTCGGCCGAATATTTTATAATAATAAAGTTCGCCTATGTATGAGGCAATCCATCGGTGCTGTTCCACGGTTTGTACGTTTGTCGACCTCCGACAATATTTTAAGTTGTAAAATGGCGACTTCCAGTGATTGGAAAAGAGACGAAAATGACCAAATACCACCTAATATGGATGTTTCTTTAACTAGAATGACGCTCAGAGGCCAGAAATTGTCTCTGAATACCATTTTGAAATCCAAGATGGCGACTTCCGGTTTCTGAGAAACAGCGAGATATGGCCAAATACCACCTAATATGGGTATTTCCGAAATCGTGATGATGCACTGAAACCACAAATCGACCTCAGACAACATTTCGAGTTGTAAAATGGCGACTTTTGGTGACTGGAAAACTGCCGAAAATGACCCAAAAACAACTAAATATGGGTGTTTCTTTAACCAGAATGATGCTCAGAGGCCAAAAATTGTCTCCAAATGCCGTTTTAAAATCCAATATGGCGACTTCCGGTTCCTAAACAACAATGGCAAAAGACCAAATAATACTCATTATGGGTATTTCCGGGATTGTTATGATGCACTGAAGCTTAAAATCGACCTCAGACAACATTATGAATTGTAAAATGACGACTTCCGGTAAATGGGAAACTGCCGAAAATGACCAAATACCACCCAATATGGGTATTTCTTCAACCAACCGATTTCCATCCAATATGAGATGCTTCGATACCAGAATGATACACAGGAGCTAGAATCAACCACAGACACCATTTTGAATTCTAAGATGGTGACTTCCGGTTTCTGTAAAACACCCGAAAATTACTAAATAACACCTATTATTGGTGTTTCTTGAACCAGAATGACGCTCAGGGGCTAGAAATTGTCTCCAAATGTCATTTTAAAATCCAGGGTGGTGACTTCCGGTTTCTGGAAAATAGCCTAAAGGGACCAAATACCACCTAATATGAGAGTTTCTTTAACCAGAATGATGCATGGAGCTAAAAATTGACCTCTGACACCATTTTGAATTGTAAGATGGCAACTTCTGGGAAACAGCCGAATACTACTGCATATGAATATTTCCGTAATCAAAATAATGTATAGAAGCCAAGCATTGACCCTGGACATCATCTTGAATTCGAAGATGACCACTTTCAGTTTCTGGAAAACAACGGAAATAACTGAATACCACCCAATATGAGTGTTTTCGGAATAGAGGTGATGTACTAAAGCCAAAGGCGAGGATGTTGTCATTCCGATAAAACCAATAATTTCAAACGATATAAACAAATCGCAAGAAATCAATGAATTTGGAATGTTGAAAATTTTTAAATTTTCCGGGTCAACTAGTAAATACATAAATATGCTGGTTAAAGCAAAGCTGCAAGTGATGAATACGAAGATTAGAACTCGAGAGCAAAAAATTCGGAGGGGTAAAAAAACAAAAAATTCTTTCAAAACGAAGAAAACTAAGCATTAAATAATAGTTTTTGCATAACAGTTGTTATCACTAATTATGTTTGTTTTGTTGAATATCTTTTATATATAATATAATAAAGCTTTGAAACCAATTACAACATGATATGTATCCATACTTAAATTGTTAAATTGATAGAACATTCAAGTGTTATCTAAGCTAAAAGTTGCACAACAACCATATACGACTATTGACAACCATTGTGCGGTTTCTTCTTTTATCTTTTCCACGAGGTAATTGAAACATTCATTTAATTGTACACTTCGTGGCCTGATTATTGAGCTTGAGCTTGACGGCCGCACATTTCGTAGTTGCTTCCCGTGATGGATCTGAGCTAGTGAAGTTACACAGGGAACCACGTCTATAGCAACTTGGGATTAGTTTACCATTTACACGTCGTGGCCTGATTATTTGAATATTTCTTCTTCGTGCCTCGATAAGCTACATCTTCTATATTATCAATATTTAACTCCCGAAATGGCGTTAGTTTTACATACAAACAATATACGCACGAAATCTACAACATATTTTTTTCTGTGGAAGTATGGAATTGAGTCAACTAAAGCTAAAATTGAGTAAATTCAGTTTCGTGTGTGAGAATGTCACACGCTCACAGAAATTCAACAACAATGCACATAGGTACAGTAAGGCAATGTAGGCGGACATGAGTTTTTCGATGCGATTTTGTGGTTTTAGAGTAAAATTTTTTTTCTAAGAACTTGTTTCTTATATTTAGTCTATTTTTTATGTGCAAATGAAAACTAGGGTGGTCCTAAAATCGACTAAATAAAAAAACTAACTTTTTTATTTGCAAAAATAAATGTATACATTCATCGGCACAGTTGTAGATCAACTAATTTGAGGCAACTTTCGGTATTTCCTCACAATATTTATACAATATTTGTTCTTTCAAATGATACCAAAAAATATTATTTATGTTTGCCCTAAACGGAGACTTCAATATTTTAAAAGGGCCTATTTTTAAAATAGAAATAGTGAAAACTCTTCATCTGTAGATATATCGACAATGTTTTTTCGTCAAAATTGGCGTATTTTTTATTAAAGTTACCGAAGAAAACTTTGTTTTAAAATTTGAATTGAAAAAATAGAGCAAAAAGACTGTTTTTGGAAACCAAATTTAATGTCTACAAAAAAGTTTTTCACAAAGTTACTTAGAATTAGTTGATCTACAAGTTTGCCAAAGAATGTTTACAATTATTTATGCAAATAAAAACAAGTTAGTTTGTTTTTTTTTATCTTTGATTTCCGGACCACCCTAATTTTCATTTTCACATACATAGAGGAGTATGTATAAGAAACAACCTTTTACAAAAACTATGGCTTTAAACCGCAAACCAAAATCGCAACGTAAAGCTCATGACCGCCTAAATTGCCTTACTGTACCACTGTGCAATGAGTTTAGTTACCTTTTTCACCACAAGAGGGGGTGTTCCCTGTCTGTCTTCACGGAAATATATGGGAAATTCGAGAGTGAACTATATTGTTATTTTAAGATATTTGCAATCATCTTAAATTTATGATGTCTGGCTCCGGCAATGAACATATTAGCTTCACGGAATTGTGAGTAATAGTGGTGATGCATCTTTGGGGAATCTTCAGCGGTGGTCCAAATCGTTGTTTTGTTCTATTTTTTTGGAACAAACTCAAATTCACTGCTGCACCGATGGTGTAAATTTTGTTTTATACCAGATCTAAATTGAAAAAATTTGAAACTGGTATACGTTTTGGTCAATTTTTGTCACTTTTTGGAGCAAGAAATAGATCGTTCTAAAACCCTTTGTACGCTACCAGTAGGTGGGTAAAATGTCATATTTTAATTGAATACCTCATTTCTAGCTATTTTCATATAAGCGTTTTGCGAGTGTTGGGGAATAAACAAAACAAAGAAAGTTTGTGGCTTTTCTGAAGAAGAAAATGAACAGGTTTGTCGTTTTTGGCTTCAAGGGAACCGAGCAGCAAAAGGGGGAATTCTGGAAGACCATAACCGTAGGCTCAACTACTTGGTTTGCAACCACCAGGATGACAAATATGTTGGCTATTCGCCTTAATTGTATTGGGACTAGAGGAGAACTTAAGAGGCCAGAAAAATGTTCCTCGAAGACACTGAACTGAAAACGTTCAAAATGCTTGGGTGACATTGAGCATTTTGTTTCGAGCAACTCGAACATAACTAAATGATCGCTGGGGGGTGTTATGTTTCGTTTTTCGTATTTTTTGACTTTGCGGGTTAGATGAGCCGCAGGACAAATGACAATGACTGCTCCTTTTAATCTTGAAGCATAACTGGCAGTATGTGACTTACACGAAAATAGCGAAAATTTTTCGAATCAAGCTGCGCAATGCCACCCAATATCCTCAAAACCCAAACCAAGTTTTGGGAACTGCAAGATTTTGAAAGATTGTTGAGACGAAAACGGAAGATGAACACCTACGCGATCAAAAAATTTTCGCTATCCTCCGAAACCCTACTTGTAGCAGGAATTTTCGATCATACCAATCCATGCTGAGAAATGTCACTGGCGCTCGGGTCAAACCGTCAAATCCATAAAGTCTTGTGGATATAAAGTGTCTTGCCAAAGTAATCGTTTAATGTGCGTAAAAATTATCGAATTTCCGTTTGTTAAATATTGAGTGTTTTTTATTATAACAAGTCTCATTAACTGATAGCATGGGGTATTGAATTGTTGACAGTGTGACAGATGTCAGCGGTTTAAAACAACAAGATATACAACACAGGTGCGGAGAACGAAAAGTTGGTCTATATTAGCTGATTCTATTCTGGTTTCGCTGGTGTAAATCTAGTATAAAGTTGTTTCAAAAATAGACCACCGCTGAAGATGCCCTTAGGATGATAGATGAAATACGTATATTTTTCTGTCGAAATCTAAACGAAATCGTATTCTTAAGCTCAGAGGCGTCGCGTGGCTGACTTCGTGACACGTGCACCAAACATTTATTTAAGTTCTTTTTCCTTAAATGAAAGAAGCAAATCAAACCAATGTGTTTGGTGCTTTGAATTGAAGGGTTTCGCTGGTATGCTTACTTGTTTTTATAGGTTATCATATTTCGAAAATTGGATATGCCCGGATATTAGAGAATAGGGTACCTGTGCAGTGCACATGTTGTACAGGTGAACCCGACGCCACTGCTTAAGCTCAGATGCTGTATCACGAACTCGGCGTGTTTTCAGATATAGCCATGTGAGGGGCAGAATGAAGATTTAGTTTGTACTCTCCTTTTTGCCCACTTTCTCTGTTACATATCCTGATTATAATTTGCATAGGAAATCATGGACAACTAAACATTTGTTTCGTTTTGAAAGAAAAGCTGCTATTAAAACGATACATGTTTAGTCACTATATACGAAAACATGTACTAAGCTTGTGAATTGTAGGCCAAATCGGAAAAGGTTACGATACACGAAATTGTGTGGAAAGTCTCAAAAGTTGAATATCACATTAATATTTTTGTTTGTTAGATCATTTTCTTCACTACATTATTCTACCTGCTCCAGAGCAGCCAGAATCGTTATGCACCGACAGCGATAACTATAAATAACTCATGGGGCCCTCGGATTATACAAGCACTAGAAGATTCTATTTCTAGCGTAGTAGTGGCTACACTTAAGTTAGCCCTATTTCATGGCTTGTTTACATGGCTGACCCACACGATCTTTGGTGCTCATATAGTATATTTACCAGCGGTATTGGCTTCAATCCTAGCAGCTGCCCCATTTCTAGAGACTTACTGGTGTAGCGTTCCAGCTTTTCTTGATCTTTGGCTGTCACAAGATAGATTTTGGCTTGGAATTATTCTTGTTCTGATTCATTTTATTGTTCCGTCTAACTTTAACCCAATTATACATTCGGAGATTAAAGGGTAAGTTCTTGTTTGATAAAATTATTTCTTGAGATTATTAAATCTACTTTTAGTGGTGGCCATCCTTATTTAACTGGACTATCAATTGCTGGCGGAATGTATGTTTTCGGCTTGGAGGGTGCGCTACTCGGACCGCTCTTGCTTTGCCTACTTGTTGTACTTTTTGAAGTGACCATGAGTGCCATTAGAGATTCTCCAGTAACACCGCAAACTAGGTAGGAATCCTAATAGCCTGTTGAATTGCTATGAAATTTAAAACCTGTTGTTGACAAGCATTGTTTATCATTTGCATTTTTGCACACGTATACTTTTTTTATACAGAAAATCTAGTTTAGACACCGATAATGAGCTTTACTCACCCGCGACTACGTAAGTGTTTTTCTTTTAATCTATTGGATAGAGCAATTATGTAGAATATATTTTATGTGTAGATGATTATGATTTTATAGCCTACGCATTCGTTCTCGTGAATTCGTACTAACATGAAAAGAATTTGTAGTTTAGTATACTAAAATTATGTTTAGAAAGCTATTACAATTATAGAGGTTAAGAATAAAAAAAGCGTTTTTCATTTGACTAATTTGAGCTATGGAATACCAATTTATGGAATCCTGAAAACTTTTTGGCGCTGATTACATTGATCGACAAAATGAAAAAAGTGCATTCCAAAAGCTTCAACCGGGAAAAAATGAAATATTATAGCTATCCAACCATTCCTATGAATTTTGGTGCCCTTAGCCATCACCAAAACGCGTCAACTTACGTGAGAGTGTCGTAAAGAAATTGTTTCGTCGCTTTAACGCTTACGCTTCAATGTTTAGGAGGAAACTCATTTAAGTCTTTAAAAAACGGTAATGGCTAGGGACACCCAAAATTCACAGGTATGGTTGAATAACTATAATCTATTTTTTTTCGGTTTGAGCTTTATAAACGCATCTGTGTTGAGCAGTGTTATCTGTAAATATTTTGGAACGTATCAAAAACCTTGTACATCTTGTAGAAAGGGGCCATCCACATACCACGTGGACAGATTTTTAACGATTTTGCTAACGGATAACGCTTGTACAATGAATACATGAACAGAAATCGGAATCAGAATATGTATCATACACACAAAATCGTGATGTTTCGGTAAACTTCGGTTCGGGCTAACGATCTGTTTTGGGGCGCTCAAAAAACCGCTGATTACTGATTACTCGCGAGCCACTGCGTATCAAAGGCTAGTGCATCCCTAATCACTGTCAGCAACAAAACAGCCAATAGCGAGCCTTGTTGCATACATATGAATAAAACCAGAGTCATAGTTAAATTCAAAATGTTTTGAACAAACCCAATGTCTGTTTGTTTGTTATTGATTAGATGATGTTTTTAAATGACCGGATTCATGAGAGGGAAATAATCAGGTAATATTTTTATCAATTCATTCATGACCAAAATCATCAGTGTTTGTTGTTGGTTGGTTGCAACGATAGCAGCCTTCTAAAGAACATTACCAATACCAGTACAAATCATCATGACGATACCAACACCGGTTGAAACTTCTGAAGTATAGTGATTTGAAGGTGCTGAATACATTCAAAATACGCTAGAGCATCAAATGCGTTATGCCCAGCACACATTTGTTGCACTGGTTCCAAACTTAATCAGTAAATGCGCTGATTTCGCTCATAAATGATCTGGTTACGCACATTCCAACTTTTGCGTGCATTTTTTAACAATACTGTTTATATAATTTGCTTTGAAATGATCGACTTGATAAAATCAACTTGGTACGGATCGAGCTCGAGTTTCGGGTTTGAAAACCCTACTTAAGATGTTAGGTGATGTTATATGGAATCGTTCGTGAGGAATAGGTTAATGCCTTGTTCAGACTACGCCGGATATCACCTGATATCGCCAGATGATATCGGATATCACCTCGAGCGTTCACATTAGAGTGAGCTGATATGGTTTGACATTTGCTTTGGTAATTGAAAAGAGAAGAAAACAAAAACAGGTCGAAGCTAAAACAAGACAACAAGAGCAATGGGATTAGGATAGAGATGTCAGTGAGTTGGCTCGCACCAACGCGAACTCTCATATGCAATTGTCAACATGTGCGGGATGAAAATAGCAAAAATATTTCCTTCCCTGTTTTTAGCATGCATCGCGAGTTTCGAAATTTGCAGGGTTGCGTCATATGTCTGTTGGCCGTGTTTCCAACTGCTTGAAATGTGGTTGTTATTGGTTTTCGAACATGATATCCGCGATAGCATGTAGCCGAGGTGATATCCGTTGACAGCTCGATTGTATGGGATATCAGGTAATATGGATGGTGATATGGCCTCGATAGCACGAATCGCCTGATATCAGGTGATATGCGGTGTAGTGTGAACGGGGGCAGTAACAAATATCACTCTCGCCAAAAGAATATAACAAAAAAAAACTATCACAAAAGAACTTTGGTAGAAATAACAGCATGATTTTAGTCTGAATGACCAATGAAATGCGAATATGGTGTGCAGTCAGAATAGAGCAAGTGCTTACGTTAATCGTGACTGGCCCGGTGAGTTGTTTGTCAAATTGAGCTAATTTAGACGATTCTCTGAATTCCTCCGTTTCAGAGGACTCTTCTTACACCCCTTTTCGGAATCTGTGAAGTTTCACGCACTGCCGTGTATTCAAATGTGTTCTGGATCGTTTATTGCTATCCAGTGATGCCTGATTGGAAGACTTGTCTTCAAATGGAAGACATTTACCCTGCGGTGAAGACATCTTTGTTTGTGAAGACAAATGGAAGACATTAGAAAATATGTGATACTAGCTGACCCGGCAAACTTCGTCTCGCCCATTTTTTTGTGTTTAATTTAATAATTTTAAACATTCCAAAATTATTGATTCCTCACGATTTGTTTATAGTCTGCAAATGCACGACGAATCGGCCATAGGATATGATCAAAGTCAAAGTCATTTGAAATGATTGGTTTTATCGGAATGACAACATCCTCGACTTTTGGCTTCTGTACATCAACTCTATTCTGAAAATATCCATATTAAGTGGTATTTAATCATATTTAGCGGTTTTTTGGCATCAATCTGATTCCGGAAATACCCATATTGGGAGGTATTCAGTAATTCTGTTGTTTTCCAGAATCTTAAAGTGCTCATCTTTGAATTCAAAATAGTGTCCAGAATCAATTCTTGGCTTCTATGCATAATCTCGATTACGGAAACATCAATATTAAGTAATATTCGGTCTTTTCCAGCGGTTTTTCCGAAACCGGAAGTTGCCATCTTGGATATAAAAATGGCATTTGGAGACAATTTTTGGCCCCTGAGCGGCATTCTGGTTTAAGAAACACCCATATTGGGTGTTATTCGGTCATTTTCGGCTGTTTTCCAGAAACCAAAAGTCGCCATCTTGGATTTCAAAATGGCATTTGAAGAAAATTTATGGCCTCTGAGCGTCATTTTGGTTAAAGAAACACCCATATTGGATGGTGTTTGGTCATTTTCGGCTATTTTCCGGACAAGTCGCCATCTTAGAATTCAAAATGATGTCTGTGATCGATTTCTAGATTCTGTGCATCATTCCGGTTCCGGAGGTACTCATTTTGGATGGAAATCGGTCATTTTCAGCGGTTTTCCAGAAACCGGAAGTTGCCAGTTTACAATTCAAAATGTTGTCTGAGGTCGACTCGTGGCTTCAGTGCACCATCACGATTCCGGAAATACCCATATTAGAAACCGGAAGTTTCCATCCTAAATTTAAAATCGGCGTCTGGAGTCGAGTTTTGGCTCCTGTGCATCGACCCGTTCATTGTAGGCTGTTTTCCGGAAAACTTGGTTGAAATATCTGTTTAATTTGTATGGGAGACCTGCCTCCCCTTCCAGAGTACGGAGGAGTATCAAACCACCATAGAAAATAATGTTTGATTTGTATAAGAGCCCTCCCATCCAGAAGTGGGAGGGGTGTTGAACCACCATTACAATATTTTTTGCCTCCAAAAACCTCCACATGCTAAATTTGGTTCTATTTACTCGATTAGTTCTGGAGTTGTGGTAAAATTAGAGTTTCATTCGTAGGGAATCCCACCTTTCCAAAAGAAGAAGGGGTGTCAAACTATTATGGACATATTTGTTACCCTTAAAAATATTTACCTGCCAAATTTGGTTCCATTTTCTTGGTTAGTTCTCGAGATGTGCAGAAATTTGTGTTTCATTTGTATGGAACCTTTTCCTTCCAGAAGAGGGAGGGGTGGGGGACAAACAGACAGAGCTGCACACTTAGAAAATTTCGCCTAATCTCGGCATTTTTCTGTGCCGAGATTCGGACAACCGAGTCGGCTGAGTCTCTTTTGCCGAGAATCTCGGGAAACCAATATTTGACAGATGTCATTTTATGCCGAGAACCGCGGCACGCATTTGACTGTGCTCTCGGCAAATCCAGCCGAAAGGCGGCAAACCAGTTTAACGACCTTTCGGTTATATAAGCTAAATGCTCGGCACAGTAAAGAGCCGTTTTTTTTTCAGTGGAATCCAATCACAGAGAATAATTTCGCTTAGAATTCAGTACTTTTCTTTCAAAAGATCAATTATAGGCTCGATGAGTTTTATTAAGTAATAAAATTTATTCATATTGAGTTTTAAATGTTTGTTTTTATCTTGGTCGCATGTAGAGCATTGAGCAAAACATTTAGTCTTATACTACGTCTAACGCTTATCCGTAAAACAAATATAATAATATTGCATTTACACTATTTTAAACCACACTTTTTCGACTTCCAGCCGCTTCCCACGAATCTGTACTACATTATTTCGGCTAACAGATTGTAAACACCTGTAGTTCGCACAAATTTCAACCATACTTTTATCTGCTTGCAGTTTGCTTGCCGTAACACGCACAAATTTGCACTAAGAAAAATGGCGGCAAGAACAATTAAAATTCGTGCCGAGATCCCAGTAATGTTTTTGCTGGCATCATTCGTGTTTAACGATGAATTCGGCAAAAAATAGAGACGAGATTCGTCAAGCTTTGTTTATTTGGCGAAGCCCGGCAAAACGATTTGACGACTTTTGACAACCGGCATTTATATCGGTTGAATCCCAAGTTGCCGAGTGAACTCGGATATTATTTTAGCCGAGCTTAAGATCCAGTTTTAAGTGTGTGCATTTTCATATGTTTAGATAGTTCAACCGATTACCGTGGCGGTAGCCACCAGTCGAGCGTACTTCTCTTTGTATATAATTTTCGGTGGTAGCTTTTAAAGGATGATTTCAATATAACTGTCGAGAGTCACCTGTTTTGAATTGCTACCGTAAACTGGGGTGACTTTGATCACTTTTTTGATTGTATCTCAAATATTTTCAGAATATACTGAAAACAATATTCTTTGATGTTTTTAAAATAAGTACTGGCATGCATTTAAAAAGATTCAGTCACTACTTCAAAAGTTTAGCAACAATTTTGCTGTTTTTAAATATGCTCTAAAAATTTTACACCAGTCATCATTCCGGGGTGACTTTGATCACTTCATTGTTTTGATGAATTTGGAGTAACACTTTGCTACTTTCACTAAATTGAACAGCCTAAAACGACTTACACACTTAGATTTTGTTGCCGAGAACTCAACAGCTGATAAACTCAGCGAAATGTCCTACAAGTTCTCGGCAGAATTTTCAAGAACTTCGGCAAACGAAACGTCAATACTTGCTGGTTTACGGTAAATCGATATATTTACTGAATGTTCGTCGAAATATATTGCTGACATTCGTTAAAAACTTCGCCGAGCTCAATCAGCTGTTGGGAAGTTTGCCGAGATAAATTAAGTGTGTAAACGAATTTATAAATATGGAAAGCAATTTGGGGGCCATTCACATTCAACGTGAACAGTTTATACTGGCGAATGTCCATGATTCATACAAAATTTTAAGAATATATATGAATGATTATTCACTGAGAGAGAAGGTGGGCAAAAATCATCAAAAACTAGTCCACGAGAAATATGACTTATGAAATTGTCCAAATTTGCATGTTACTTCACGTAAAGCGAGTATCACGTCAACATATTCCTATACACACTCCTTCTTTGACCTGCATTCGGATGCGGCCGGCGCTGGTATTGCCTAATAGAAAGAATAAGGTCACCAGTTTTTACACATTGAGGATGAATGTTAATCCCAAGCATCATCCATTGGTTCTCTGTGTAATCACAGCTGATCTGGCAATAACGGAGTGACAACCGCGGGCGGTCAATTATGCTCATGCTCATGCTCATAAGATTGTCAATAACTTTGCTAAAGACTTCGTTTTGATTTGATAATTGAGCAGTAATGCCGCTAGCACAGGCGATGACGATTTCATCGACCAGAAAAATAACGATTAATAGACGCTGGAGTCGCTATAAGTAAGCGTGCACATTCTTTATCAAAGACAAAAACCGTCAGTGATGCCGCTGGTATTGATTTAAGCAAGCGCGCACACCCATTAGCAAAGACAAAAACCGTTTTACGAGAATAAGTTAGTAGGCAATGGGCTCATTCAAATAATACATAACGCGCTCAGGGGTGGGGGGGTATTCAGCGAAGCGTTACATTGCGTGTGGCAAACATGTAAAATTGCGTTACGTGGGGGTGGGTGGGTATTGAAAATTGCCAAATTCCGCGTTATGTAATATTTGAATGGTTCCAATAAGCTCACATGGTTGTGCATGTATGTAACGTTTCGAATAAGGACGAAACATTTTTAGGATTTTTCTTCGAAGAGGCACGTCTGTTTGTCTGTGCCGCTGGTAACGCTATAAGCAAGCATGCACATTAGGCTGTCCCAAAATAAATCGATGTTGAAAAAGTCGAGGTGCTCAGCCCTAAATTGAAAGATTATGTTATTTATAGCATTTTTGTAGAACATTTCGACTTTCTAAAAAACCGTTTTCAGGTTGCCCATACGTGATATATGAAAAAATGACTTTTTCAAGCTACAAAACCACTCTTCTGCACTTTTTTCAAATTTGGTCGATTCCTAAGTTTTTCCATATGTTTCTTTATTTTTGTGGGATTGTCTTTGAATATTTTGCATGGTTTGGTTCAGCATCACATTCAATTATTTGACTTACAGAGACCATAGAATATCACAAAAAAGTGAATTTTTCTTAAAATTTTCAGATAAAACCCTTCAAAACACATAAAAAAAAATTTTGATCAAGAACTGAAATTTTCATTGCAAAGCGGGATTCAAGACGAAAATTCACATGAAAAAAGATCCTTGATATCCCATCGGGGAGCTTAGATATTGGCGTTTTTACATGTGATGGAAAACTATGCATTTTGTCAAAAATGCCACTAACGCTCAATATCTTTATTGCAAAGTGTTTTTTGCCGTTTGTGCGTATAATTTCCTAAATAGTGATTCAAATGTTGATTATAGCCATAAGGTATGTTCGAAAAAGTTTCAGCATATTCAAAAATGCATCTCTTGATGTAGAAAGATGGGTGATCAATCCACCAATGAGGGAGATAAAAAATTTACTTTTTGATCAGAATAAGATAGACGCAAGGTGTCTTGGACAAAGTTTTAGGTTATCTTAAAACAAGAAACTTTACCGAAGACATCATGTTTCTGTCTCTCACATATTACGAGCAACATTGAGTTTTCTATTAGAGGGCACTAAAAATCATAATTTTCGTTCTAATTTTTTTCGTAGATTTTCCGAATTATTAACCCTTCTACTAAGTTATGAGCCATCTGAAATTGCATTTGTTTTCTGAACATTGTTATTTTTTATCTCCCAAAATAAAACAGTTATTTAACATTTTTGTTAAAATGCATAGTTTTCCATCACATAGAAAAATGCCAATATCTCAGCTCCCCGATAAGATAACAAGTATCTTTTTTCATGTACATTTCCGTCGTGAGTCCCGCTTTGCAATGAAAATTTCAGTTCTGGATCAAAAATTTTTTTTATTTGTGTTTTGAAGAGTTTTATCTAAAAATTATTAGAAAAAATATAATTTTTATGATGTTTAATGGGCTCTAGGAGTCAAAAAACTGAATGCAATGCTGAACTAAACCATGCAAAATATTCAAAAACAACCTCACAAAAATAAAAAAATATATGGAAAAATTTAGGAATCGAACAGAATTGAAAAAAGTGCAAAAGAGTGAGTTTGCAGCTTAAAAAAGTCATTATTTCATAAACCAAAGACAAAAACCATCAGTAATGCTGCTGGTGTTGGTTTAAGCAAGCGTCCACACCCATTAGCAAAGACAAAAACCGTTTTACGAAAATAAGTTAGTAGACAATGAGCTCACGTGGTGGCGCATGAGTGTAACGTTTCGAATAAGGACGAAGATTTTTCAGGATTTTTTTCGAAGAGGCATGTCTGTGGTAGTAGTTTACACCGACAAGAATCTAATTGTTTTATTTTTATATTTCGCATTGTAGTGTACAGTATGATTATTTTAGCGATGAATTTGTGCGCCATTTAATGGCGAATTCATCTTCCATGTATAGCTACTACGGCGTAGCACTTTCGCACTGTTATGGAACTTTATTTTTGCACCGCCTGAAGAGGTGTACCACACGATTGTTGTTTATCTATTTTGCGATATTTCCCAATGTTTGAAATGTCTTGAAATTCCGAACTGAAATTTGTCTGATGACTCTGTTTTGATATGCATTGTCATTCCTTTTTTTATTTATGACTTCACTAGCTTTGAATAATTGTTTTTACTTCATGGCAAATTTTTGTTAACTATGCTAAATTTTCATAAACGCGGATCCGAAGCGGTAAAATGAATAATAAATGTTTTGGCATTTTGCAAAATGTTCAGGAATACTGTATTGTTGTGTCAACTTCGTTTCTGCGGCCGTGTTTCACCGTCCCGGACTACACTTTACAGTTCGAAACGAATACGTAGACGACACTACACTTAGCTGTCATTTTTACGTACGGCATTGAGAGCATTTGTTCTTGTTATTGCTGTTTTCAGACTGCACCTTGTCTCTTTCGGGTGTAGTCCGGGATAGAGAGGGTGTAGTCGGATACAGAAAGAATGTGGTCCGGAAAGTGTAACAGGACAAAAGAGTAGTCCGGGTCTGGAAGCGCGGAGGCGAGTTCGACATTACTTATACTTTTACGCATGTCGCGTTGTTTAACAAAAAGGTACTCATCGCTCAACCTAGTAATGAGCAAACATAACGCGTAACATTACTTGAACTCCTCGTGGTACGATTGTGCGCGGTAAGTCTCCAAGCAGGATTTTATTAGCAACGGATGTTTTCACCCAGAGAGTACTGGTGTGGTGTGTGGAATTTGGACTATGGTACTGATGCTAGTCGAAACCGAAATCTTATGATTCACTTTTTCGATTTTTCTAGCTTTTAAGCAGAGATTTTTGTATACTATGTCCCTATTATGACTAGTTCGGCATTTTGTCGCCCTTGATTTATGATTTGTCTAGCTTTGAACAAATATTGATACACAGAATAAATTTTATTTAATTATGTTGAAATCTTGTCGGTCAGCATGGCAGCTAAATTCAGATTGCGATATTTTTGGCATTTTGTAAATCTATTCGGTCTTGTTCGATATGCATATTTGCATTTTTATTAATTTCTAACTGTGAATGCATGAAACTTTGCCAGTTTTCAAACTCAGTAGGTATCCCCGCTTAATTCATCGAGAAGTAAGAGATAATCGACGCGAAACACCGTGTCCCCGCGCGTATGCGTCAGTTAGAGGGAATAGAGCGGTCGTACATAATGCTCCGGGGTAAACGTGTCTTCGGTCGGGTGAGCTTTGCTCATCTATAGATTTTCGGTGTGTTGTGATTTCCGACGTATACCAAATCATTTATTCGAATCAGCTGATGTAGTCATCATGTGTCCTTTTTCACCCCGAAACCTATTCACCAAATCATCATTTCATTATGGGTTGAGAGGATTCAGGTTTAGCCGCAATCTGTTACACATCAGGGGTTGTGCAAATCGAGATTAAACGACGGTTCATATTCGTCTCATTTCTATCACTGGTCGTTAGTCTACATGAAGAACTGATATTATAGAATGACCTCTTTATCAAAAAGGAACAACTGTGCAAACTTTCAGCGAAATTGTAAATGATTGATTAGGATCGATTTGATAGCAGATAGCACGATCAGCCGCCAGTGGCGGTAGCTGCTAGTGCCCTAATTAGAAATATTATTGTTCCAGCTGAAACTCGAAAAAAAACGACTTGCGACATTCGATTTTTTTACCTTATGCACAATGCGCATAATGCCGCATCTAGTGCGCAGTTTTGCGTATCTGATACGCTATACAGCACACTAGATGCGACATTATGCGTATTCGGGTTATTCGCGTTGAAAGAGATTTTGAAGGCTGTTCGCACCTACGTGAACACTCATATGTAATTGTCAAAATGTGCGTGATGACAAAAGCAAAAGTATTTCCTTCCTTCTTTTTCGCATGCAAAAACCAAACAAATATCAGCAACACCGTCAACGTGAATTGTACATAAGGCAAAATACTACAAGGTATACAGCCATAGGGTTGTATAAAATGGTGACGTGGGACTAAACACTGTAATTGGGGGAATTTTTTGTTACAAAATATACAGAGTCTGCAGACAGAATCAATGTGTTTGCTTAGCGAATGTACGTATTTTTATCTTCAGCCTCCCCTGGAAATCAATTTTTGAAATATAATCAACAACACTCGAAAAAATAACGTTTATATTTGGCGATATTATGCCTGCAGTATTTTTTTGTGAAAACAACATGTATTTGACAAGGCACAAGCATATCATTCTTGTTGAAGAAGCACCAAGAATTTCTCGTTATGCGTCATAGTCAGAATAAACTCTATATCCTCAACAACCAAATCCAATAATACTTTCGTTATCATAATGAATGGTTTTGCCTTATTTGACTGATTAAATCAAATCTATAATATGGATCTTACTTTCAAAATAATATGGAAGCCCTCACAAAGGTTCATTAATTGGCAAACATAAGAAGATATTTTAGGGGCCGTTCAATAATTACGTAAGCATATTTTTCCACTTTCTCAACCCTCCCTTCCCCCCTTGTAAGACATCGTATGATCTTTTGACACCCCCCCCCCCCTCCCCCCTAGTAAGATCTTACTGTATATACTATATATAGATTTTTATTATAGTTTTATCATCCTGAAGCAAGCACAATACTTCGTTTCCTCTTCTGTCCTTAATTCGAGTTAATCGTCCTTTCATAATTTTCTTTTTATGAATTTACCGTCAGCACTTTCATAAACATGGTTATTTAAGCTGCATCAACAATGTTTTTCTTACGCAAGATAATCAATTCACCCCCTCCCTCCCCTGTAAGACAGCGTAAGAAAATTGCAGACCCCTCATCCCCCCACTTTGCTTATGTAATTATTGAACGGCCCCTTGAACAAAATTATTAACAAGTTCCAGCAAAAAATCGTAGCAATCAACAATTCCATTTTTGTTTTTTGCTTGACAATCTTTTTCATTTGCCTGCAACTACATTCGCTGTATTACGAAGACAGCTAACATACGTTTATTATGGTAGAAAAATAATATATCATCTAACAATTTTGAAATGTAAAAAGAGATTCTGAATGAATCTTAGTAAATAAACCAAAAATTCACTAATTCACATTCGCAGGCTCTTACTCTTCTATAAATGTGTATATTTCGCAATTCACTCTTTCGATACTATCCGGTCACGATTATTTAGTGAATATCGAAGATAACATTATATAAATATCCGTTGCAAAAATTTACAATTCTTGTTGAGTAATTTATGGTAATCATATTTATGAGATAAACTTTCAATCATCATCAACAGCAGCATTGCAATTTTTCCTCGATTGCACACGAATAGAAATGTACGAAATTGTTCAAGAATGGGGATTGTTTCAAACTTTTCGGAAAACCTTAACCTTCGAGACATCATATTAGTCTAAGCTCATGGAAGCAAAATTAAATTGATTTATTGGGACGGGGAGACTCCGTCAATTTTTTTTTTCGATATTGATACAGACATGGGTGCAACCAAGGAAAATTTCTTTGTTAGTTTTTATATATGTCATTTAAAATAAGAGAAAAAAGAATTTAAATGAATTTAATGCTTATTTAATAACGCATAAAATAGAGCCGGAACAGTAAAGAAATCAGTTGAATCGGGATTGAATCTCTTGACCACTGCGTCAACGTCAACCTTTTTCAGCAACATTGATTCGATATTGAGGAGAGCTAGGCTTGGTAAACGAATTGACGGTGCTTTCTAGCAGTACACCCGTACTAGTTGGCATAAAATAGACCCCAGTGTGTTCCAAGGCATAGTACCTTATCCCTACCTCCACGTTGTACCGACTGGGAACTGGGATACGAGCAACCAAGTGAAGATCGGTGAACCGGTGGGAACTTGGTCGTATGCTGACAGGGAAGGGGTAGTTGTTCTCCTTGAAGAGCAGCTTGTCTGAGCGCCTGTTCCTTAGGTTAGGGGCGGCTCAAACAGCGACTGATCCGTTGAACTATGAGATGCGGTTGCCTGCCAGCTCCCTCAAGACGGCAGCCCGCGGCAGGCATCTAGGCACCGCAGTCCCAGTAACGCAGCATGCTAAAATAAACATACTACGAAAAATTAAGAATTCAAAACGAGCCGGAACAATCGGCAATGATCTGCCGACAAAATTAGGACTACGATTAGAAGCTGGGTATATGTAACAGTAGATCGCTGAATGCCCCGGGTGCCGACCGGGTTGTGCTGGATTAGCTAGAACCCCGCCACTTCGCCATCGTTGCGCTCCAGGAGCTTTGCCGGAAAGGAGAGAAGGTACGGTGAATTTATGGCAGGGCACAGTGATCTGCTCGCATAGCCTGCACACCGTGACGAACTACAACGGCCAGCTATACGCCAATTTCGCAGCTTCCCGCGAACTGGCAGTCCGAAGTCCTTTGTTTCCTCGAAAGGACATACACAAAACCACATGGTTCACCTGACTAACGTACAGTAAAACAAATTGACCGTGTTCTCATCGACGGCCCATACTTCGCAGAAATTACCAACGTACGCACCAATCGCGGTGCGCATATTGGCTCGGACATGACCACTTCGTCGTCTAGTGCGACGACGCATGGAGTTGACCCTCCGCTGTACAAAACCCTGATATAACCGGTAGTCTTTTATGGAATCGATATAACGACGCTTTTCGCGGAGGTATTAATGCTCTTGGAGTTTTCGAACGGAAGGCGCTGCTGACTATCTACGGTGGAGTACAGACAGACGACGGATAATGGCGACAGCGCATGAACCATGAGCTGCAAGCGCTGCTAGGAGAGAACCCATGGGCGTAGCCAGAATTTCAAATAAGGGGGGGGGGCAAGCTCTTCAAAATTTTAGAAGTAAAAAAATGGTACACTACGACGCTTTTTACGCGGGTTTTTTTACGCGGCTTTTTTTTACGTGGATTCCGGAATTTACGCGTTTTTTACGCGGATTCCGGAATTTAAGCGATTTTTTTACGCGGCACGTATCCCCCGCGTAAAAAGCGACTTTAGTGTTTTTTTGAAAAATAGAAATAAATACTAGTCTTTAGTGATTGTTACATCAAGGCAACCAGTGAAAAGTTGCCTCTGACATCAGAGTGGAAAATTTGATTATTCTTTGTCCAACCTCGAATATAAATAGATGTTCTTTACTAAAAACTCTTAAGTTCATTTAAACCTTTGGACATATTATTTTGGCGACGAGGATCTCAAGAATCCACGAACATGGCAGAAGATAGAGTTGATTAGCAGCCGCAACAGGGAATTCAAGATTTGATTCACAAGATGGCCCAAGTTTTACAGCGGATAGCGGTCCAGCAGCAGCAGCGTCAGTATCAAACCCCGGAGCAGATTTTGGAGTCCCTCTCATCGAACATCACCGAGTTTGTCGTCGACTAGGAAAACGGAGTTACGTTCGGACTTTGGTTTAACCGCTACCAGGACCTCTTCGAGAACGATGCAGGCCAGCTGAATGATGCGGCGATGGTACGTTTACTTCTCCGGAAGCTGGACACCCATTCGCACAGCCGCTATCTCAACTACATCCTATCAAAGCTTCCCAAGGACGTGAAGATTGATGACACAGTCAAGATTCTCAATACAATCTTCGGGCATCAAACGTCAAACGTTCCGGAAGCGGTTCATGTGTCTTTTCACGATTGTTATTGACCATCTGCCGATGAACACTCAGCAAGCGGAGAGCACTCAACCGCTGTTCAAGTATTGTTGACCTCAGCCAGGTTTTCACCCGACGTAATGTGCTGAACGAGCGTTCAATCGCATGTTTCCATGGTAGAGTAAGTGCAATTTTAATTTTAATCAGTCGCAGGAAAGAAAGAACGGGCTTTAGCTAGCAGGTCTATAAGATCCAACTATTCAAAGTTCTTACGATCTGCTCTCATACTGCTGCAATGTTAATACAAAACTTCCACCTCTCCAACAAAATTGTCAACTTCATAAATAACTACAAAATTTTCCGTTTTGCGCTTGAACTCTTCCAACGACATGCGTTATACGTTAGCGGGATGCAGCAGGGACAATGCGTAGGCAGGTGCACTATCTTCATCGTACCGTGTTTCCAGTGAGGTTACAAGAGAATCAAGGTAAGGAATTGTCACAGCTCGGTTCCAATACTCCAAGCTAGTTGATGCAGGCGGATTTGCCCGATACGTTTGCAGCTGCAATACCCTTGGTGGATCAAATGAAAAACCTGTGCAATTCCACGCAACATAGCGCAAGCATTTCAATCAATTATTTTTGATCTGGCTGTTACTTTACACAGATGTTTCTATGGGCTAAAGATGTCGTTTTGTGAAATTGAAAACAAAATTCTGCACCAATGACCTCCGCCCCCCCCCTGGCTACGCCTAGGAGAGAACCCCATTGCACACCAGGTGAAAGTCAATTGGTTGCGGTGGGCCGGTCACGTCGTAAGGATGCCGTACGACAACTCTCTGAAATCACATCGCGCAGCGTGAACGATGGCTCGTTCAGATCGAAAGGGACTTGCGGGCGATGAGTTCGGGGAACTGGCGAAACAGCCCAAAACCGAGCAACATGGCGATAATTTATTGATACAGCACGAGCCACTACAACTTTCGTCTGATTGGTAAGGTAAGTAAGAGATCTAGGTTCGAGAATTAATCCTGGGTGCAGTACTAGGTTTTAGCCAACGAATGATGACATCTCAATTTGTGTTGATTTTGATGCTCTGATAAGAAGCATGGAATTTATTTATATTGAATACAATCATTCTCTGGGAAATTCTAGGAGGAGCCTAAGAACTTTCTAGGGGGGGCTAAGAACTTTCTAGGGGGGGCTGAAGCCCCCCTTAGCCCCCCCGTAGTTGCGCCCATGGATACAGAGAATATCACAGGGAACGGATGGTGTCCATTCACGTCGTCTGTGCTAGGAATGCTCGCATGTAATTGGTTCATTATTCACGTAAATTTGTCATTGGAACTTTTTATCAATTTTACCACTTAACAATGAAAATAGAGTGATAACTAGTATATTACAAAATTGACATACATTTTATCTATCCAATAACACAGCGGTTCTCAACCTTTTTTTGTCCGCGTACCCCTTGGCGATATTTTCCACATCGATTGTACCCCGTGGTTTGGAATGTTCTCGCAGAATGGGAGAAAATAGTGGTAGATCATGTTGTGGTAGTCTAGTTCAGGTTTCAAGTTGAACTAAGGTTTGTTTGATTGCTACAGTCATGTTTTAAGAGCAAGATTGAACAATAAATGAAGTATTACAGTTATAGACATTTGTTTAGCCGAGCATCGATAATTTTAAAAATGCTCGAGAAAAAATATCAACTGCATTTTCTATTCGATGTTACTTTAGTCGTAGCGGTAAAACACTTCAATCGCTTTCACGAAAACGATTCAAGTCGCGCTTACACACACACTGCTCGCGTTGCGGTGTTTATAAACATTTAAGCAACGTTTTCGTCCTAGACATTCGTTTAGCCGAGGCACGTGGAATATTTGCTTTTGTACAACGATCGTGGTTTTTTAAAGTGGTTTACAGTATATTTCGACTAAACAACGTTCAATCTACTAGGTGAGTAAAAATTCACAGTTCAAGTTTCGTTGAGGCTGAAAGGTCAAATAAGACACGAAGCTACACGGTATCGATTGTCGTGCTCCCAGATAAAGGTAAAACTGAATGTTCCTGTGACTCCCAGACAAATTGCCCGAATTTTAAATGAATCACCGAACATAAAATGGAGGAAACTTCAAGGGAAACCGAAGCTCACCCGCATACATAAGCAGAATCGGCTCAAGTTCGCAAGGAAATACATGGAGTGGAAGGCGGAATGGCGTAATGTCGTGTTTTCTGACGAGAAGAAATTCAATTTGGATGGACCGGACTGCTACAGTTTCTATTGGCATGATTTGGATCAAACCAGTGTTGTCAGATCGAAGTGAAAATTTGGAGGTGGAAGTGTAATGATGTGGGGCGCCTTTTCTTACCTTGCGAAGCTTTCGATTTGTTTCATTTCAACCCGAATGAAGTCCGAAATGTATCTGGAGCTTGACGTGAATGACGTTTTGATCAGCCATTATAAGAACAACGCGAATGAGGACGTTATTTTTCAGCAGGATAATGCGTCAATTCACGTCTCCAAGCAGTCGAAGACTTGGTTCGCTGAGAAAAGCATCTCATTACTGGACTGGCCAGCTTGTAGTCCTGATTGCAATCCCATCGAAAACCTCTGGGGAATCTTGGCTAGGTTGGTTTATGCGAACAGACGTCAATTTGAATCCGTTTCCAGCCTTAAGTCAGCAATTAAAGAGTGTTGGGCTAAAATAAATTTGGCGACACTGCAAAAGCTGTCCGATTTGATGCCAAATCGTATTTTTGAAGTAATTCGGAACGATGGTGGTCATACTAAACATTAATTATAAATGCTGCTATGAAAATCCGAACTAATGGTTTGTTTCAATATAAAATTTGGTTGTTAATGGAAGAGATCTATCCTACAACAGCAAAGACTGCTGAAAATTACGTTTTAATTTTGAGCCACAGAGAAAAAAGAGCCTCGGCTAAACGAATGTCTACCACTGTATAAAGAAAAATTGCTTTGTCCGCCATTACTGATTTTTCTTTGGCGTACCCCCTGAAGGCCTTCGAGTACCCCCAGGGGTACGCGTACCTCAGGTTGAGAACCGCTGCAATAACATATGGGTTATTGTTATCCATCATGTGGTTATGCTGTTATTAACGTTTGAACTCTGACGCAACATTTGCCAGTTTATTTCAAATTTTACAGAATGCATCTCAGTATAGTAAACAAAGACGTAGTCACGTCAAAAATTGAAAATCGCGAGTCGTTATTTCGAATTTCAACCGGAATACACTGGGGTCGCTTTTTACGCGGGTGGTTTTTATGCGTTTTTTTGAACGGGATATTTCTACAATAACGCGGATTATTTTTACTCGATTCGGAAGATGGTTTGTACGCGGTATCAAATAAGTTTAGTATGAATATATCTAATCTAATCTTTTAAATGCGGTATAACCAACCGCGTAAAAAGCGACCCCAGTGTAATAATACTCTGTTGCCTATTGCTTGTGATCGTGTCTATTGGCTCAAACAAATGACCTGTTTGAAATTTCAGCTTAATAAAAATACTGTTACCTAATGAACAATAAAATGATTCGCATGCAGTTTGTTAAATCATTTTAATGTTTGTTAAGCATATTGAACATGGTTTTTCATTGGGGTGATTCAAGAGTTAAAAAGTCGAAACTTTCTTCCTGTTTGACTTTCACGTTGCCGAGCTCGAAACGATGCTTGGTTATAATCATTATCTTCTCCTGTTTATGCCCTTCGATGTACTTTTCTGTCGCAAGGGGGGAGGGTTGTGTAATGTCCACGGTCCTTACAAAAAAAAAAGAATTCATATGGGCATTTGTCCACGGAGGGGGAGGGAGGGAATAAATATCGTCAAAAATCTGTCCACGTAGTATGTGGATGGTCCCACACGGAAAGATCAATTCAAATGGATTGGAAAATACTCAAAAAAAATTCAATAAATTAACGGACGTTCAACCAATTCTTTTCATAAGATATAAAAGCTTCCAATGAACAAATTATCACAAAAAGCTGTTAACGTTTGTTTTCATTAATTTTATTTTTTTCTCGATTATTTATTGTGAAAAAATGAAACAAAGTTTAGTTTATCTAAAGAGTGGCAAGCATTCATCCATGGGGATGTAAGTAGTAGTAATTATATTTTAAATAGTGTTTGGTTTTTAATATGAATATTGATAGTTTACCAAAAATAAGACATTTCGTACTCTTAGTTTAATTCCATGTAGTTATTTTGCGTTTGGTATGATATTTGTGTTTAGTTTATTAGGTTCTAAAATCAATTTTATTTTATCATTAAACAAACTCCAGGTAATTTAATAATAAAACAAAAGACGGGAAGTATATTAACTCAGCTATAGTCATGAATCATATAGCTTTGAAGCACTACTGATACGTGCAGCAGAAATTGCAGCATTGCCTTTTGGTAAAGATACAAAAAACATCCAAGGCTTTATACATTGCTTGTTTATCAATACAGACCCAATTGAAAGTATACAAAAAATGGCTTACGATGTTACTAATTTTTCACTGATTAATACCTGTTTCGTTTCTCATGCACATGTAATTTACTTTTCTTCATTCATCTTATAGCCACAACTGTCGTTTTGGAACATTCCCGGATATGGCGGAAATGCCTCTGACTGGAGCAGCAAATGCGAAATTAGCGATGATGACATAGGTGCCAATACTAAAGGCAATGCTCCGTCCATTGAAAGTGGTGTTAAAAAGCTTCTATAGTACAGTTTGAAATTTTTTATTTTTATCCACCTATAACAATAGCTTCAAATGTGCTAAAAATAATTGTTACAGTGTTTCAGTTGTTGGTCATTTGTAGGAACAATATTTATTAAAATAAATATTGAATGTTATCCTTGTCTAAAAGTCACTTAAAATCCACTTTTATGCTACTAATAGTGAACATATACCAAGTAATCTTCATTAGCTAGAAATCAAAAATTGAAAAGACGAGACTGCGAGCGAACCCGGCAGTTTGCAATAAACTCGCTTAATGTCATCGTAGATCTCAATAACTTGTAGTCAAACCAATTAGCTACCAAGTATGAAGCAAGCGCCACTATCTGTACTTATCTATCAATATTAAAGCACACGCACGATGTTTGCTTGTAATTTGCAAACCTTCGATATAAACGCGATTTGAATTGTGATATATTATAGCCAACAAGCATAGATATTTTCAAATGCAAGTCGCTCGAGTTTGTTAGCCTTCAAACGAAAATACTAAAAGATTAACAGCCCTAGGGTTATACGAAATGGTGACGTGGGACTAAACACTGTAATTAGAGGGATTTTTTTACAATGAAGTTAAAGTTCAAAAAGATTCATTTGCGTTCTTTTGCTCGCCAAATTGTTTTCTTTTGCAAACAATTACATTCACTGTATTTCAGGACAGCTAATATACGTATAGTATTAGTCAAGTTGAATGAAAAAAACATCATCTAACAATGTTTAAAAATTTGATTAATTTTGAAAAAGATTTTGAACAACTCTTATTCAATGGACAAAAAATTCACGGGCATTCGCCGGCTCTTACTCTTCTACATATAAATTTGTATATTTAGGAATTAACTCTTTCGATATTATCCAGTCACCAATATTTAGTGGATATCGAAACTGAAATGTAATAAACATAATTTACAACTTATGACCGTTGCCAAAATGTACAATTCTTGTTGGGTAATTTAAGGTAATCATAGTCATGAGATAACGTTTTAATCACCATCAGCAGCAGCAATGCAGTTTTTCCTCGATTGCACACGTATAGAAATGTACGAATAGAAGTATACCGCTGAAATCATAGACGACGAGAGACCTGTACCTTTCAAGACATTAGTTTTTATTACGTTCTAACAGTAGATCTAGAAATTGTTCAAGAAAAAGGTCTGTTTCAAACTTTTCAAGCTTCAAGACATCAATATTGATATAGAGAATATCAGAGGAAAAGGTTGGTGTCTAATCATGTTGTCTGAACTAGGAACGCTCGCATGTGATTGATTCTTTCATGTCTGAGCAATGAAATAATAGTAATAACTAGCGTATTACAAAATTGTCCAACATTGCACCCATCCAACAACATATTGGTTATTGTTATCCTTTATGTGGTTATGCTGTTATTATCGTTTGAAATCTGGCGCAACATTTGCCAGTTTCATTTCCTATTTTACAGAATGCATCCCAGTACAGGAAACAAAGACGCAGTCCCACGTCAAAAACGCATTTTTGGACATATTTTGGGGAACCTAAACAAAAATGTTTTTTACCTGATGAAGCTTTAATTGAAAATCCGAATTGAATTTGTTTATTTCTTGATGAATTGAAAAACAGTTTCTTAAAATTCTCAATTTAAGTTCAGACGGACTATATTTTTTATTTTCAAAAGGATGATCAACAACAAATATGATTTTCGAAAGAATATTTTCTAAAGACTTGTTTTAAGTTAAGGTGATCTAGAATCTATGTTACAGCGAACTACAGATTATTCTTTTCGTTTTTTTTCGAAAAATAGTAAAGTATTTGATGCAAAATCTATGGCATTTTCACGTCATGGGAGGCTGTCTCTGAAAAAAATTTTTGAAGTAAGGTCATACAAATGAGCAATTCTACAAAAAACGGGCAATTTAATCGACCAGTTTTAATTTGGCTGAAACTTTGCATAGACGTTTCTATAGCCAAAGGATGTCATTTTTTGCTATTGGTTTAAATTTTTGGAATACGACTAGTTTTTGAGAAGCTATTGAAAAATGCTATTTTGGGAAGGTATTGTTGACTACGAATATTTTAAGGGCCAAAACGGTTTGTTGGATCGATGTGACGTTTTCGGCAAAGTTGTAGGTAATGATTTTGTCTTTCCGAAAAAAATATAATTATTAATTTTGATAATTATTCAATAATTATTTATTTTTTGGGAAAAAAAATCCCATTTATTTTATAAAATTCAGTTTGTATAAAAATAAATAGATTTTAAAATAATGAGCTTTTTAGATAAATAAATTCAAAAAAGCTCATTATTTTAAAATCTATTTATTTTTTTTTCATAAACACTACAAAAGATTACCTAAACAAGGCAACCGGTCCGATCATGGAGAAATTTTTTTTCTAATTTTATTTTTCGAAGAGCATATTTTCTATGGAAGGACAAAATCGTTCTCTACAACTTTTCCGAAGACATGATGCCATTTTTTCAAACCGTTTTGGCTGTAGAAATATTTCTATTTCCAAAAGAGCACTCTATGGGGAATTAAAAAAAATTTTACAGTCAAAACGGTTTGTTTGATTGGCATAGTCCCTTTGTATATTTGTATATTTTACTATAATTTATCTGACAAAAGTCTTAATAAATAACAAAAAATCAGAGTCAAGTCTAAAACATATTTGACTGGTTTAACCTATGCACAAACTTTCGTGATGACTCGCCGAACTCGAACAAATCTTCAAAACTCAAAAAGGTTCTGATTGCGGCTGCGATTGGCTCGTGAAAACCAAAGGATGTACGATGAAATGCAGTTTGAAGTAGGCCAGTCGATCTGAGAGTACGTTGCGAAGCACGGAAGTTTAACTAGAACAGAAGCGACGATGAATCGATCTCGCCATTCAAAATTTTGTCGACAAATACAGCTTGCTGAACAAATGCAGCTTGCGTAACAATATATCAATATTTGTTATAATGCTGATATTTATATATATATATATATATATATATATATATATATATATATATATATATATATATATATATATATATATATATATATATATATATATATATATATATATATATATATATATATATATATATATATATATATATATATATATATATATATATATATATATATATATATATATATATATATATATATATATATATATATATATATATATATATATATATATATATATATATATATATATATATATATATATATATATATATATATATATATATATATATATATATATATATATATATATATATATATATATATATATATATATATATATATATATATATATATATATATATATATATATATATATATATATATATATATATATATATATATATATATATATATATATATATATATATATATAATTTTTTTTTTTTTTTGTTTCAGGTGAAGGGGAAATTTGCATCCAAACCCCTGAGGTGACCAACCTCAGGGAGTGTGGGGTTGGTTTGAATCAGTGACCGGACCCACTAAAACCCCTTCAGTCTCCAGCCCATAATACTCCCCGGGACCACCGCTAGGTATTGCTTCGGGGAGCGGCTTTTGTGCTCTGTGCACCCTCTTGGTTCTTTAGGTCTTTTTGCTAACTTAGCTAACTAACCTGGAGACTGGCCGTTAGCTAACACTGGCGTGTCGGTGGTCAACCTGTCGCCTGTTTTGCAATTCTAAAACTATTTGAGAGGCGGCTGTACAAACCGCCCTCCAAATGTTTGGGTCTTTACACATCCTCCGAACTAGGTTGTCCGGAGTGGTGTCTGGCCCGCTCACTACCATCATGTCGCTCCGCGCATGCACAAAACGAGGGCACACGAAGAAGACATGCTCAGCAGTCTCTTCCGCTTCCGCGCACTCGGGACACATGGGGGACCCCGCATGCCCGAATCTGTGTAGATACTGCCTAAAGCAACCATGGCCTGACAGAATCTGTGTCAGATGGAAGTTCACTTCTCCATGGCGCCTCCCGACCCATCCGGATACATCCGGAATAAGTCGATGCGTCCATCTACCCTTCACGGAATCGGACCACTCCTGCTGCCATCTGATCATCGAGAATGATCTTCTGGTACCTCGTATACCCCTTGTGTCACGTTGATCGAAGCATTCTACGTCCTCCTTAATGGCTATGCTGATAGGCATCATGCCGGACAGGACGCAGATTGCGTCGTATGACACAGTTCGATACGCGCTCGCAACCCTCAGACACATGAGCCTGTAGGTACTTTCCAACTTACTCCGATGTTTACTAGTACCTAGTGCTTTGGACCACACTGGCCGCCGTATCTCAGTATGGACGAAGTCACGCTAGCTAGAAGTTTCCGCTTGCTGCCGTACACTGCTGAGCTATTGGACATCATGCGAGATAATGCTGCAATAGCCATTGAAGCCCTCTTACAGGCATATTCGACATGGCTCCCGAAGGCGAGCTTGTCATCGATCATCACCCCAGCAGCTTCAGGGAGCGCTTAGAGGCGATGGTGCAATTCCGACACTGATCAACGCCTGTTGCTTCGACTTGCGGTTATTG